>NC_057862.1:153516561-153601561 GCF_019393635.1 Dromiciops gliroides
TTTTTTTTTAAAGCATCTAGAACTCAGCAGATGCTTAATACATTCCACCCCCTCCCACCGCCCCACCCCCAGCCAAAGGTTTCCTTACATCTCCTCAGCCTCTGGGTCTTAGTTGATCTCTAGATTAAGTCTGAAGGTGGGTGGGATACACAAGGAGGAGTCAGGCTAGTTATTCCTATATGCTACTTTCATCGATTGACACTAAATCCACCCAGCCAGAAGAGTAGCCATCTTATCTTACTCCCACAGATCCCCAGAGAAGGATCTTCCTCACGTCAGTAAACTTGTTTCAATATCTTAGAGTCTTGACTGTTTAGATGTTCTTCTTTTTATTTTTACTGAGATTTTAACTCAATGTAAGAAAAAAAAATTTCCAACAGAGCTGTCTTAGGAAATTGGAAAAGAGCTCCATCACTGTAAGTATTCATTTGGAGGATGGATAACCATCTGTCAAGCATCTCATCTAAGGAGTTGTGCACTGGGTGAAAGGTTGGACTAAGTGACCTCTAAAGTCTCTCCGATGATTTCAGGCTAGCCTCCATCTCTCATGAGGTAAGGAGCTGTGACAGCTACGGAGTATTATAAGTAGTTTTAAAAGACCATAGTTTCTATTTAAGATAGACTCAGAAGGACAAATTCACTTTTCTTGAAATGGAAATCTTTCAAACATAGTTATTTTAAGGGTCCTTGGTTTTCTTTGTCTTTCAGAGAGTAAGATGGGAATTATTTCTTGAAATAACAAGGATATTCATATTTTTGTAATACCTTTAACTTTAAATATTGCTTTCACAACTAAGGAAGTTATTAAGGCAGGTATTATTCCCATTTGACAGATGAAGAAATTGAGATCCCCAAAAGTATGGCTTGCCCACATGGTGTGAGAAAATAATGGGATTTGGCAGATAATCAAAGGCCCACCTGGAGATTAATCTAAACTGATTGAATTAAGTGAGAGTGATTGACTTTGCTGATTAACCTACTTAAAGTTAGATTGTAACCACACCTGGCCAGCCCCTAAGTTAGTATTGTTCTCAGAAGCTAAGGACTTTGAACTCAATGTGAGACTACCTTCAAGTCCAGTGAACCAATGGGTTTGGATGACATTAACCAATCAGCTTGAAGCAGTGTGTAAGGACTGCCTCTGCTCCAGACCTATAAAAAGCTTCCACACTTAGTTTTTGGAGGCAGTGCATAGTTGAAGCAGGCTCATGGTGGAGGACTTGAGGAAGAACCAGGCCAGGCTGGACCTCTAAGCTACATAGTCCTTTTCTTAACTTTCTGAACTCCACGTGTTTTCCTTTTTACTAATACCTAGTATGCTTTAATAAATGCCCAAAGACTGGTGTGAAAGCTTCTAATTTAAGGAAACCACACCTTTAGATTTTAAACATCACAACAGCAATTTAGCACGGGACAAGAACAAGATTTCAGGATCTTTCCTTTATAGCTAATGGTTTCTTGACATCCCCTCATACCCTATCCCTCACTTCTGTACCACCCCCCCCCCCCCAACTCCTTTTCCCCCCATAGGATCACCAAGCTCTAGCTGCAGTAAATCTGTTGCTCTGTGTGAACTGATAGGTTGCATGTGTGGCTTGGTTAAAATGGGATCTAGGTGACAAACCAAACATAAAGGTGTTTCTAAAAAGATCGTAAATTTAACAGCTGCAAATTGAAACATTTTAAATTCACTGGGAGAATTAAAGATTTAAATTCCACTCTAAGGTAAAATACTTTATAAAGTGAATCATCCTTTGGAAAGGTGAATCATAAACTTCCCTCATTTACCATTTGCTATTGTTGTTTAAAGTTGAATCTCATCAGATCAAAATACCCAGGGCAAACACCACAAACCTTGCCCTGGGCAGGTAGGCTTGAAGTGCTCAATTATTTGAGGTACAGGTACAGGGGGCAGGTTAGAGTAGGGGAAGAGTAAGTCCATCTACAACTGGTAGCTTCCTATTTTAACTAATTATTCTTGCTAACTAGGTGCTAAATTCTATTATTTCTGTGTTGTAAAATAATTGAAAATTCTATCAGTATTCTCTAAATCTTACTGCCCTGGGGCAAAGCTCTTATTGCTCCACTCAAGTTTGGCTCTGATTACCATATACTATTTTTTCTTAAAATGAGACTCATCATCCTTTCTTTATGACCATTTTCCCACATAAGGTCTTAGGATTTAGAGGTATAAGGACCCTTAGAGATCATATATTTAAGAGGTTCTTAACTTGGGGCTATGAACTTGTTTTTAATAGCTGTATTTTAATAACTGTATTTTAATATAATTGGTTTTCTCTGCAATCATATGTATTTTATTTTATTAATTTAAAAACACTTTGTCAGGCAAGGTTTATTGGTTGTTGACCTTTGTTCTCCAAGAGGACCAAAACGATATCACTATATTGAGGTCAAGGTACAGTGTGTCTGACTGTGACTGATCAGACCAATATGAGCCTGGAAGCCTCTATCACAGGTCAGGCACAAATAGTTCATATGAACAATTGGAATGGAGATGTCTCTAAATTTGTACATTTCACATTTCTTTTGATTTACTGCAATTTTACTTTCCTCACAGAATACAGTGCCTTCTTTGATGTGGGCATGCCATGCTGGTTTGTCCTGCGCCAGTGTCTTACATGTCTTACAACTGAGCAGGCAAGGTAATGCATGTCTATAATCTCAGCCACCAGGGAAGCTGCTCAGGAGTTCTGAGTTACAGTGATTAGGTGTCTGAAATAAGTGTGTGGGGGGGGGCAGCTAGGTGGCACAGTGGATAAAGCATCGGCCCTGGATTCAGGAGGACCTGAGTTCAAATCCGGCCTCAGACACTTGACACTTAATAGCTGTGTGACCCTGAGCAAGTCACTTAACCCTCATTGCCCCACAAACAAACAAACAAATTAAGTCTGTCTCCAGTATGTTGAGACTAGAGGAACAGGGGGCCATTAGGCTGCCTAAGGAGGGGGGATCCAGCTTAGGTCAGAAATGGAGAAAGTCAATGCTCCTGTACTAATCAGAGTGGAATCCAGCTGGGTTCCAGCTGCTGGACTTTCAGCCTGGGAGAGATAGGGAGATATAGTTTCAAAAATAAAATAAAAATTAAAGCCCATTATTTTGAGAAGGGGTTCACAGGCATCACCAGACTGCCAAAGGGGTCCTGTCACAAAAAAGGTTAAGAACCCCTGGACTAGTGCAACTCCCTCAATTTTCTAGGTGTTGAAACTGGGACCCAGAGAGGTTAAATGATTTGCTGAGGATCACTTAGATATGAAAGTAGCAGAACTCTGCTTAAAACCTAGGTCTTCTGGCTCCAGGTCAGACACATTACAAGGACATCATGTTGGGTGTAGGTATTTCAAGGCCAAGCATCCTCTTTCTGTTTGTACCAACACTATCAGGAAGGGACCATTAGAGTTCAGGGCACAGAAATCTATCATCTATCTATCTATCTATCTATCTATCTATCTATCTATCTATCTATCTATCTATCTATCTATCTATCTATCTATCAACATTTGAATTGTGTTGAAATTTGGGTAGAACAGTTTCTAGTAATTTGAAAGCAACCAATCCCTGAGTTCTGAACTTTATTTCCCTTGTTCCTGACACTTGGCAGTGGTCCAGGAAAGCAAATGCCATGATAGAAGGAGGTAGTTTTGCCAGCTGGTGCTAAAAAAAACTATGGAGACCACCATGTCACCCATAAATCCTTTGCTCCTCCTCTCTGTCAGTGTGAATACAGTCACTGGCCCTACCTCGTTAAGTTCAATGCAGGGTTACACAGTAGAAAATACTTCTACAATATAATCCCCCTCTCCCCCCACCCCACTTCTTTGATTTGATTGGTATGAGTGTTCTCTCCATTAGTATAGATAGCTGCCAGGGCTGAAAAATTACGCACCTGGGGGCCAACCTGTGGCAATGAACCTTTTTGAACTTAACTTTGTCATCAGCCACTATTCAATGTTAGGCCCATAGTTGAAGTTTTTCCATTTTGCTATAATCTTTTAGACATTGTCTTTTCTCATCACAGCTTTTAAAAACTCAAGGCCACCTTCATGTGAGAGTAGGACTTTAGAGGGGTAGAAAGTGGTGGTATGTATGTATGTATGTATGTACATGTATGTATACATACACAAAGATTAAATGACTTGCCCCAGGTCACACAGCTAGTAAATGTCTTTTTTTTGGTTTTGTTTTGTTTTTTGTTTTTTGTTTTTTGTTTTGTGAGGCAATTGGGGTTAAGTGACTTGCCCAGGGTCACACAGCTAGTAAGTGTTAAGTGTCTGAGGCCAGATTTGAACTCAGGTACTCCTGAATCCAGGGCCGGTGCTCTTTCTACTGTGCCACCTAGCTGCCCCTTTTGGTTTTTTAGTGAGACAATTGGGGTTAAGTGACTTGCCTAGGGTCATACAGCTAGTAAGTGTAAAGTGTTTGAGGCTAGATTTGAACTCGAGTCCTCCTGAATCCAGGGCCAGTGCTCTATCTACTGTGCCACCTATCTGCCCCTAACTAGTAAATGTCTTGAGGTCATATTTCTACTCTTCCTGACTCCAGGTCCAGCCAGCTCTCTATCCACTGTGCCACCTAGCTGCCTATTTGTGTACATATGCATATATACATGTGTATGTATATACATTTATACACACATAGACTCAAATGAACTGGAATCAATCTTGGAGAAACCTGACCCCCAAAAGAGGGGATTCAGAGTTGTTGTTTTATTTTGTTCTCTCTGGATCATTTTGCCCCAACTCTAGAGTTCCAGGAAAAAGCTCTTAAATAAAGCTTAAGTGTGGTTCAAATCTAGTATTTCCCTTAAAAGTTCCACTCAAGGGCAGCTAGGTGGCGCAGTGGATAGAGCACCGGCCCTGGATTCACTAAAAATTAAAACAACAACAACAACAAAAAGTTCCACTCAAGTTACACTTAATGTAAAAAGTAGATATATCAAGTATAGAAATCAACCTTCCTTCCTTCCTTCCTTCATTCTTTCCTTCGTTCTTTCCTTCCTTCCTTCCTTCCTTCCTTCCTTCCTTCCTTCCTTCCTTCCTTCCTTCCTTCCTTCCTCCCTTCCCTTCCCTTCCTCCTTTCTTTTTCTTCCTTCCTTCCTTCCTTCCTTTTATAAGAAAAGTTTATTTATTTATTTATTTTTTGTGAGGCAATGGGGGTTAAGTGACTTGCTCAGGCTCACACAGTTAGTAAGTGTTAAGTGTCTGAGGCCGGATTTGAACTCAGGTCCTCCTGACTCCAGGGCCAGTGCTCTATCCACTGTACCACCTAGCTGCCCCTAGAAAAGTTGTTTTTTTTTTTTTTTTTTTTTTTAGGCAATGGGGGTTAAGTGACTTGCCCATGGTCACACAGCTAGTAAGTGTCAAGTGTCTGAGGCAGGATTTGAACTCAGGTACTCCTGAATCCAAGCCGGTGCTTTAACCACTGCGCCATCTAGCTGCCCCCCGAAAAGTTTGTTTTTAATAAGTTAAAACATGAAGAATGTAAAATGACTGATTTTATGTACCAAATTTTAAAAAACCAGCTATTAGAAATGTAAAGGGAAAATAGAGACACATCACAATCTCAACTTAGTGCTTCATTACTTAAACTCATTCTGAGGCTTCTATTTCCTCAGATGACTACAATTCCAATATTGTTCTGTTGCCCCCATGGTGCCATCTCTGCACATTCATCAATCACAAGAGTCATAAATGGATCAAACTCTGGCAATATTTCTTGGATGTGCCTCCCACTATTTAATTTCAGTGATGGCCTCTTTCCCATATTAAAAAAAACACACCACACCACAAAACTTGAGCATACTTTGCTCATCCTATTTCACTTGAAGCCCTTGACCTTCTCCTTGAGCAAGTAGAGAATACTCAGGTTCCTCTTTCCAACCTCCACTGTCCTGCTTTCAATCTGGTCAACAGCTCTTTATTTCCTCTATTACAAAAGAAATGTTTAAAACACAACAAACTCTTAAGTACACATTAACAAATAAAACTTGCAACAGAAACTTATCACCTTATTATATTGTCCCTAAAGGCAAAGACAACTTTGTAGAACCATGGAACATATATCTTACTTTTTTACCTTATATCTCCATAGTACTAGCGACTCACAATATCCAGATTTTTCTGGCCAGTCAGACCTAAGCTTGAATCGTCCAGGGTGTGGTATTCTTCTCCTCCGAGACCCTGTTGGAGAAATAATTTCCTGTCAAGCAACCAACACCTGATAGGAACTTCTGACCTCTGGAATTCAAGAAGTTACTGACAGCTGGAAATATCCATTTCACATCGTCATTGTTTGGTGACAAGCTCAAAACAGAGAAGGTAGTGGAGTGGGCGGCTAGGTAGCACAGTGGATAAAGCACCGGCCCTGGATTCAGGAGTACCTGAGTTCAAATCCGGCCTCAGACACTTGACACTTACTAGCTGTGTGACCCTGGGCAAGTCACTTAACCCCCATTGCCCTGCAAAAAAAAAAAAAAGAAGGTAGTGGAGGGTTTGAAGGCTGGTCTCCTATGTTTGGGCAGACACATTTTCTTGCATGCAATCACCACTACTGTGGGAAGGGGATGATGAGAAATCCTTCCCCCTCCCTCCACTAGAAGTCCAAAGGAAATCTGTGTTCCAAGCTAAGCAAGACCCAAAAAGATGGTTAGTTGTTTATCCTCATTCTTACATTGTACTGAGAGAGTAGCTCTTCCTGGATCAGATAGCAATCATTTTTTATACCACTCCCAGTCACACAAAGGGACCGGTCCTTTAGCAAGTAGTCCACCAGAAGGGACAAGAACATATTCTCAGCTATATCATCCCCATTACTTTTTTAAAAATTGCATTATATTGTAAGATCTTTGATGACATGAACCATGTCTTCTTGGACTTTGTATTTAGCTATAGATTGATTCTAACACCAAGCTCTGCTCCATAAATGTTTATTGAATGTAGGAATCACTTAAGTGGTGGAAAGCCTTTTCAAAGGAGCCACTCACCAGAGAACACAATCCCTATTTCCATGTCATCTTTCTACCTTATCATGTTCCACTTCTCACTTTGCAAATCAATTTCAATATCAAGCCTGTCTCTGCAATGTGACAGCAGATGGGCTAGGCTTATCTGTTAGATTCCCCTAGTCAGCTTTGAAGGAGGAAAAGCTTCCTAGGAGAGTGAAGAAAATTGTTAATGTTTATTACTATTGCATCATCACCATTTTTATTATCACTATTTTATTTAATGCGTGAGAGTGAAAACATACACACAATAGCAAAACATACTCCCTCAGTCCCACAGCAAAAATATTCCCCATTCTCTGACAGCTTCACTGAGCTGCTGTTTTTAACGGCAGAGCTAAAAGTCCTGCCCTCCTGTGGCTGTTGTGTGAGACTCACTTACCTCGCCATAGCTCGGTTTGATGTTGCTTTGTTGCCCTCTAGTGGCGTGTGGGCTTCTCTGGCGCAATGGAGAAGTCTCCATTCTTTCAGGACAGGATGTGAAGGAAAGGGCTATAATAGCTAGTAGGATGAGGTCAATGTTCCTGTGCTTAGATCATACATTCTTAGAGAGAATGTGGTGGGGAAGGGGAGGAGCAATATGCTACGGATATTTATGGTTGTGCAAAAGCTGATAAAGTGTAGAGATAAAATCTTATTAAAAGTCTATACACATATCTGTCTATTCTCTATCTACCTGCCTATCTATCTATCTATCTATCTATCTATCTATCTATCTATCTATCTATCTATCTATCTATCTATCTATCTATCTATCTATCAATCATCTATCTATCTATCTATCTATCTATCTATCTATCTATCTATCTATCTATCTGTCTGTCTGTCTGTCTGTCTGTCTGTCTGTCTGTCTGTCTGTCTGTCCGTCCGTCTGTCTGTCTGTCTATCTATCTATCTGTCTATCCATCCATCCATCATCCATCCAGTTACACTTCTATATGTCCATATGACAAACATATCTGTCTATTCTCTACCTACCTACCTACCTACCTACCTACCTACCTACCTACCTACCTACCTACCTACCTACCTACCTATCTATCCATCCATCCATCTATCCATCCAGTTACATTTCTATATGTCCATATGACAGACATATCTGTCTAAAATATAAAAATGATATTGAGATATATTGAATACATTAATGTTAATGCTAACAATGTGTGTACTATTGTGTATATAATGCATACATTGATGTTAGTAGTAGTAGTAGTAGTAGTAGTAGTAGTAGTTAGCATTTGTATGTTGCCAACTTTGTGCCAGGCACTGTTCTAAGTCCTGTGAGGTAGGTGTTGTTGTTATCCCCATTTTACAGTTCAGAAAACTGAGGCAAAAAAGAGGTTAAGTGACTTGCCCAGGGTCACATAACTAATATACGAGGCTGGATTTAAAATCAATTCTTCCTGGTTCTAGGCCCACTCACACTCTATTCACTGTACCACCTAGCTACCTGTCATTACATTATCATAATGTAATACTATTATCTACATAGGATGGTATAATGGAAAGAGAGCTCACCTGACCTCCTTCAGAATTAGGAGAAAGACCTGGACCTGAGTCCTGCCTCTGTTAGGTCCTGCCCATATTACCCTCAGCAAATCGCTTCATACCTCAGTTTCCTGGGTCACTCTCTAAGAATATGTTGACAATCTGGTAATGACTTAGGGAGATCACAGATCTAGGGAGGAAGAGATTTAATCTAACCAAGGTAATAGAGCTAGTAGGTATCAGAGGTTACACATGCGCAAATGCACATACATTACATATATAGTACACATAGTATTTATATGTAAACACATCCCCACACACATATATAGGTACACAGAAACATGCATGCACATTAACACATGCACACACTTCTATAGTAAAATACTATATACATGTGCATACACACATATATAAAAATAATATATCCTCATATATACAATATGCATATTGTATATTATAATATTATGTATGCTTACTTACATATACACACATATAAATATATGTGCATACACATATTGTATAGCAATACATTATATATGCGTGTATAAACATATTTATAACATAAACATACACAATACACATGTAGCATACACACCGGACAATATACATATATACCCAGTGCCCATATGTATATGTAAACACATATACATGTGCATGTATATACACAGGCATACATATGCAACAGGGGACTGGCCAATGAGACTGCTGTCCTGGGAGCATGCACGTTTGGTGATCTTGCTTCAGGAAGTTCTTGATGACAAAGAATGGAGGAATCCTACTTTCCACCTTAGATCACAAGCATTCTATGATAATTTATGGTTCATTAATCACAGGGTGAAGACAAGTACTTTTGATTGGTTGTTGAACTGAAACTGATTGGCATGCATTCCTTCTTTTCCTGCTGCCTTCACTGAAGGAGGGGGAAAGGACTGCTAGTGGGGAGAGAAAGCTCACACCATTGGCTTATTCTTCTCACTCTAGTCAACATGAAGCCGTGAATCCTGATATTGCTTCTGTACCTGTGGTGCCTATTATTTTCTGCCTTAGGTGAAGGAATATTGAAGATGGACAGGTCTAGGTTATGATCTTGTGGGCTTTGAAAGGTCAGGAGAGTAGCCAGAGGTGCAGAGATGGGAGTACATGATAGAGTCATCATCAGAGTGACCCCAAGGAGTGACCAATGGGATCCAGGCCAGCAGTGAATTGGACCCAGCAGCTGAAGCACCACTTTCTGGAAATATTCATTTATTGGCTATGACACATTTGGAAGTGGACTTGGGGTAGAAGGAGCAAATGATCCAAAGCAAATAGACTAATGTGGCATAGGGGAGAGCGTGCCCTGATTTGTACTTCTTTTCTCATTGTATATTCTCAAGAAATATCCCTTTGTGAAAACTAATAGATGTTAAATGGTTGCTAATTACTGGATGGTATCAATGATATAAAAGAGATACTAACTTTAACTGTTGATTGAAATTGGAAAGAATAAATTGGAATGGGGGCTTTATCTGATAGTATTAAAAAAACTTATTCTGGGTCATGTGACCAACAAGATAGAGGACTGGACACTGTTGTCCAGTCTTCATGACCTTTCAAACCTCTCCAAAATACAAATTATGCACAAGGGATAAAAACTTTATCTCCATGTCTAAATCACCAACATACTAACCCAGTGAATTGAAAACAGAGAAGGCTAATCCCTAATCCCTTAAATGCTCACTAAGCACCCCATTCCCCACCAGCCACCATGCTCTGGCAGGACTTCACAAACTTAAAAACATTTTATTAAAAACACAACAACAAATACTACACTGACCCATGGCTTATAACAGAACTCAACTCTGCCATCCCACCTGCCACCCTGGTGTGCCATGGGAAGCCAGAAGTTTGCTCTGGTTGGGAGGGCAGTCTTCTGCTGCAATAGTGCTCTGCCAGAGAATTGAAGAGAAGAGGAAAATGATACAGGAAGCCAGCACGTGTGTCTTTACCAGGCCTGCAAAGAAAAAGGGGGATTGGCATTTATCTGTGGGCAAGGTTTTGGGGGAAACTTCCAGCTAGGTCCTGGACATTTCCAGATAGGACAATGACCCAAATGTCCCAGAATGGTTACAGCTCTAGTTTGTTGGGCATAGATCCTCAAAGTATAGGAAAGTGATAAACAGACATTCAGATTTCACCTTTTTAAAACCATTTTTTCTGAGGGCTGACCCAACTTCTACCTCATTTTCCCCATAACCTTTTAAATTTAGAGAAAATTTAATTTTTCAGAAAAATTGAGAAAATTTAAAGAAAAATTTGAAATTTTAAGAAAAAAAGTAGATGAGAGGGAGGGGGAAGAAACAGTTCTGTTTAAAAAGTAGCTGATTTCTTTTGGATCCAGATAGGTGCAAGAGAGAAGGAAGAGAGGGAAAATAATTTAAACAATTTTTGGATCCTTCTTAACATGATATTATGCTTTTATGAAAAATTAACTCTATTTTTCAAAACAAAAAAAAGTAAGGAGAAAAGTAGCATTGTTTTATACATTTTTGCAAATCTCTTTAATGTCTGGCTTAATAGAAGACAGCTGGATTCTCATAGCTGCTTTTGCATTCAATCTGTTGCAATATGTTGTTTTGATTGAAGTATATGGGGAAAAAACCCTAGCATCACAAGATGTATATTTGGCAAAAGGGAGGAATATTTTAATGGGCAAATCATGTCCTGGTATTATTATGAAAATAGTTTTGACCTCTCAGATGTCCTGAAAGGCTTTTGGGTATCCCAGAGGTTCATGGACCATACTTTGAGAACCACTGCCTTAAAGGATTCTATTTCCATAAATGGTCTTTATAAGACAAACTAGTGAATCTTTTTATTTTTTGTAGGGCAATGAGGGTTAAGTGACTTGCCCAGGGTCACACAGCTACTAGGTGGCAAGTGTCTGAGGCCAGATTTGAACTCAGGTCCTCTTGAATCCAGGGCTGGTGTTTTATCCACTGCACCACCTAGCTGCCCTGGCCCTGGTGAATCTTTTAACACTCTGTTTGGGTACTCCATTCATGTGTCAAAGTAGTTCCAGAGACTTAGACTTCTGGGTAAGATTGAAAGCTGAATAATTGCCCTATGGATTTCTTCAATGTAGAAAATTAGTCTGGTTTAACTAAATAAAAAACCACATCCTTCAAGGCCTCAACTATGGGGCAGATTTTGTGGATGGGGTTTGGGGGACTCAGTCTTATTGGTCTGAATTATTAAATTCAAATCAAGGAGTATTTATTCCTATCCTCGAGGAGCTACTAGTCAGGTGGGGGAGACAATAAAGATCACCATGATGCACTTATGTGGCAAAGGCCAAATGAGGGGTAGAAGCAGTGAGTGCTTCCTGACTTCAGAGAAGGGAGCCATAGCCCAGACTGGATTCTACCTGGATCCTGAAGGATGGGTAGAATTTAGAGAAAGGAATGGTTCATAGAGGAAAGGGATTGAAATAGTGGTAAGATGAGAAAGATCCAGAGACTGTATAGAATAATCAAGATTTGATTATCAATAATGATCTTCAGGGAATGAGAGGGTGATAATTGATCAGTGGGATCAATAACGGACATGAGAATGAGATATACAAATATGCATACATGTATATATGTTTACACATCAACACATATGCATACTAACATATCTATCTACCTATACACAATGCACAAATACATACATACATACATACATACATACATACATACATACATACATACATACATACATACCCAGCTAGGTGGTGCATTGGAGTGAGGAGATGAGTCTTTGTGAGTTCAAATCTGGCCTCAGACACTAGCTATGTGACCCTGTTTACCTCAGTTTCCTCATCTGTCAAATGAGTTGGAGAAGAAAATGGCAAATCACTCCAGTATCTCTGAATGGGATCCCCAATGGGGACATGAAGTCAGACAGAACTAAAAACAAAACAAAACAAAAAACCAATAATGACTAAACAACAAGAAAGTGGGTATATAAAAACATTCATTTAAATAGCACTATGTATTGACCAATACTGTATTCATAGATAATACTATCTCCTAGGTTCAGTGGGGTTAGGAAATTATATGAGGAAGAATCACTGTTCTCCAGAAACTTAAGAGTATAGCTGGAAAGACAAGCTAGAAAGCAAAGCAAAAAATAAAAGTAAATTAAACAATGATATAAGTAGTAAATATCAAAGGCAATAGTTTAAAATAGGTTCTTAATTTTTTTCTATCTTGAGTCCTCTTTGGTAGTCTGGCGAAGCCTATGGACTGCTTCTCAGAATAATGCATTTCAATGCATAAAAATGACTTGTCAAGTACAGACATGCAATGTTACAGGAGTTCAGAGGAGGTAGGAATGTGTGCTGGAGTAGAGGCATTTAACCTTGCCAAGGACAGTTATTTTTGTGTGTGTGTGTGAGGCCATTGGAGTTAAGTGACTTGCTCGGGGTCACACAGCTAGTGCCAAGGACAGTTTTAAATTTGTAAAATGAGAATATGAAGGACCAGCGATTTCAGCTGTCAGGAAGAACTTCTGGTGTGGAAATTCTCTCCACTAAAGAAGATGGCATTCCATCTGTGACTTAGCAAATATGTCCTAGGAAAATTGCCTGATTTCCCCAAAGTCACTAGAGAGTGCAAGAGGCAGGACTTCCTTGACACTGAGCCAAGGGTACCTAACTTCTTTTGCCTCATAGACTTCTCTAGTGATGCCTATGGATGCCTCCTCATAATAGTATTTTAAATGCATAAAATAAAATGGAGAGGATTACAAAGGAAACCAATTATGCTGAAATAAAGCTATTGAAATATGTATTTTTAATAGGTCATAGACTCCAGTTTAAGAATAACTTTGAACTTAGCATTTTACTCACTCTACTGGACTGTCTCTATATGTATAAAATGGGAAAACAATAGTTCTTATTATGTGCTATATATTATTGTGGTTGCTGAAATATGCTACCTTATATATATATATATATATATATATATATATATATATATATATAGTTGTGGGAATAAAGCTTCTAGCAAACCTTGAAGTGAAATATACATGGGTTACTGTCACTATTATTTTTTCCCCAGTGTTCCCTGGCAACTTCTTAGATTGAGTTTCTATTTCCCAGGATGACACCTTCCTTAGAACAAGCTGGGCACAGGCTAAATTATGACTGCTCCTACCTTCCTAGGAGCAGTCAGAAATTTAGAACTGGAAGATACTTTAGAAATAATTCTTCCACCAAACCTCTAACGTGCTGATCATGCATCATTGCATATCCTAGATATCTAAGTTGGCATCATATCTCCCTATTAGACTTTTCTCCTGAGGGCAAGATTGTATCTTATCTAAATTGTATATCTTGTTCAGAATGGATTATAGCACAGTGTAGTACACTGTGGGTCTAAAATCCAATGCTGAAAAAGATGTGCCCCCATGGCATTTAATTCAACCCTTTCATTTTTTAAAAACAAAACTTGAATTTAATTACCAAAATTGAAAGGCATGACCATTTGGCAGAATTATAATGGGATATTCAAACCTACTATAAGTACAGATTGAGTTTTTTTTTCCCCATAAGCCACTTATCATTAAGTTTTCTGGGTGAAAAAAAAAAAAAACTAATTCTACCTTAGTTAGATTTCAGTTTGGGGCTTCAGCAGATTGGTGCAGGGAAGAATTTTTCTTTCCTTCTCTTTAAATTATTGTTTGCTTCACTGCCCAGGGATTTGTCAAACCACAGTCTGACCAATTATTCCACCTAAGGCATTGCAAAGCATCTGGTAGCTTTTGTTTAAGTTTCCAGGTATTGTCCAATGAAAATACTTGTGTTGATGATACCACCAAAAATGTCTTTTGCCAAGCACCTGGGGCTTGGGATTTCCTTAACCTGTTTGAAGAAGACTCAGAGCAGCATCTCTGTCCTGAGCAACTTTGCCTATTGCATCCATAGACTCAATGCTTTTCTAACTGTTCTGGGTTTGGTCCCAGCTATATTTAGTGTGTGCCTTCTTTTTTTCTTTTTTTTTTTTGGTAGTGTGTGCCTTCTTGATCTAAGCAGGAGTTTCTCTCTCTCTCTCTCTCTCTCTCTCTCTCTCTCTCTTTCTGATAGCCATCTGGTGAGAACCCTTTTCAGAATGTTTATCTCTAAAATTCATAATAGAAGGAAATGCTAAATTCAGAGGTTATACAAAATTTCAATGTAATTTTTCCTAAGTTTATTGACCCCCTGACAACTATACTTAGACCCTTTGTCCATCCATGGATCTCAGATTAAGAGCCTCTGATCTAAATGAAGAAACATATTTCCTTCTTTCAGTGAGACATATCAAAATTTATGTACATTTTCCTTGATCTGGTGCCTTTACTCTTCAGAAGTTCAATTAGGGTTATTGGAATATTGAAGCAAATACAACAAGAGTTCTCCAAGTTTCAGGAATTAAAAAAAACAATGAGATTATGAGTTTCTTTTTTTAATCATAAAACTGTTTTATTATTTTCCAGTTACATGTAAAAATAGTTTTCAACATGTGTTTTCATAAGATTTTTAGTTCCAAGTTTTTCTCCCACTCTCCCTTCCCTCCCCCCTCCCCCTCCCCTCTCCCCTAGACATAAAGCAATCTGATATAGGTTATATATGTACAATCACATTAAACACATTTCTACATTAGTCATCTTGTGAAAGAAGAATCAGAACAAAAGGGAAAAACCTCAAAAAAGAAAAACAAAAAAAGTAGAAATAGTATGATTCAATCTGCATCTAGATTCCACAGTTCTTTTTTCTGGATTTGGAGAGCATTTTCCATCATGAGTCCTTTGGAACTATCTTGGACCATTGTATTGCTGAGAAGAGTCAAGTTTATCACACTTGATCAAAACATGATGTTGTTGATTCTATGTACAGTGTTCTCCTGGTTCTGCTTATCTCACTCAGCATCAGTTCATGTAGGTCCTTCCAGGTTTCTCTGAAATTTGCCTGCTCATTGTTTCTTTCTTTCCTTTTTTTAAAAATAAAAGTATTGGGGGCAGCTAGGTAGCGCAGTGGATAAAGCACCGGCCCTGGATTCAGGAGGACCTGAGTTCAAATCCGGCCTCAGACACTTGACACTTACTAGCTGTGTGACCCTGGGCAAGTCACTTAACCCCCATTGCCCCGCAAAAAAATAAAAAAATAAAAGTATTTTATGATTTTCCAGTTACATGTAGAGATAGTTTTCAACATTTGTTTATGTAAGATTTGCAGTTTCAAATTTTTCTCCCTCCTTCCCCTAGACAGCAGGTAATCTGATATAGGTTATATATACATAATAACATTAAGCATATTTCTGCATTAGTCATGTTATAAGAGAAGAATCAGAGCAAAAAGGAAAAACCTCAAAACAGAAAACCAACAGCACCAAAACCAAAAGAAATAGTATGGTCCAATCAGCATCCATATTCCACAGTTCCTTTTTTTTCCTGGATTTGGAGAGCCTTTTCCATCATGAGTCCTTTGGAACTTTCTTGTACCATTGGATTGGTGAGAAGAATATAGTCTATCATAGTTGATCAACACATAATGTTGATGATACTGTGTATAATGTTCTTCTGGTTCTGCTCATCTCACTCATCATCAGTTCATGCAAGTCCTTCCAGGCTTCTCTGAACTCCTCCTGCTCATCATTTCTTATAGCACAATAGAATTCCATTACATTCATATACCACAACCTGTTTAGCCATTCTCCAACTGATGGACATCCTCTCAATTTCCAATTCCTTGCCACCACAAAAAGAGCAGCTATAAATATTTTTGTACATGTGGGTCCTTTTCCCTTTTTTATGATCTCTTTGAGAAAAAGACCCAAAAGTGGTATTGCTGGATCAAAGGGTATGCACAGCTTTATTGCCCTTTGGGCATAATTCCAAATTGCTCTCCAGAATGGTTGGATCAGTTCACAGGTCCACCAACAATGTATTAGTGTTCCAATTTTTCCACAACTTCTCCAACATTTATTATTTTCCTTTTTTGTCATATTAGCCAATCTGACAGGTGGTACCTCAGAGTTGTTTTAATTTGCATCTCTCTAATCAATAGTGATTTAGAGCATTTTTTTCATATGGCAATAGATAGCTTTTATTTCTTCATCAGAAAACTGCCTGTTCATATCCTTTGACCATTTCTCAATTGGGGAATGACTTGGATTCTTATAAATTTGATTTGGTTCCCTATATATTTTAGAAATGAGGCCTTTGTCAGAAATACTGGCTATAAAAATTGTTTCCCAGCTTTCTGCATCCCTTCTAATTTTGGATGCATTGCTTCTGTTTGTACAAACCCTTTTTAATTTAATGTAATCAAAATCATCCATTTTGCATTTCATAATATTCTCTATCTCTTGTTTGGTCATAAACTGCTCTCCTTTCCAAAGATCTGAAAGGTAGACTATTCCTTCTTCTCCTAATTTACCTATGGTATCACCTCTTATGTCTAAATCATGTACCCATTTTGACCTTATTTTAGTATAAGGTGTCAGATGTTGGTCTATGCCTAATTTTTGCCATACTATCTTCCAGTTTTCCCAGCAGTTTTTGTCAAATACTGAGTTCCTATCCCAGAAGCTGGAGTCTTTGGGTTTATCAAAGAGTAGATTACTATAGTCATTTACTACTGTGTCTCCTGTGCCTAGCCTATTCCATTAGTCCTCCACTCTATTTCTTAGCCAGTACCAGATAGTTTTGATGACTGCCACTTTATAGTAGAGCTCCAGATTTGGTACAGCTAACCCACCTTTCTGTGCATTTTTTTTTCATTATTTCCCTTGATATTCTTGACTTTATGTTTTTCCAGATGAATTTTGTTATTATTTTTTCTAGCTCTATAAAATAATTTTCAGGTAGTCTGATTGGTATGGCACTGAATAATTAATTAATTTAGGTAGAATTGTCATTTTTATTATATTAGTTTGGCCTATCCATGAGCAATTGATATCTTTCCAATTTTTCAGATCCGATTTGATTTGTGTGAAAAGTGTTTTGTAATTGTGTTCATAGAGTTCCTGGGTTTGTCTTGGCAAGTAGACTCCCAAGTATTTTATATTATCCACCATTACTTTAAATGGAATTTCTCTTTCTATCTCTTGCTGCTGGACTTTGCTGGTCATGTATAGAAATGCAGATGATTTATGTGGATTTATTTTATGTCCTGCTACTTTGCTAAAGTTGTTAATTTTTTCAAGTAATTTTTGAGTTGATTCTCTAGGATTCTCTAAGTATACCATCATATCATCTACAAAGAGTGATAGTTTTATTTCCTCTTTGCCTATTCTAATTCCTTTAATTCCTGATTGCTAAAGCTAACATTTCTAGTACAATATTAAATAATAGAGGTGATAATGGACATCCCTGTTTCACCCCTGATCTAATTGGGAAGGCCTCTAACTTATCTCCATTACATATAATGCTTGTTGATGGTTTTAGGTAGATACTGCTTACTATTTTAAGGAAAGTCCCACCTATTCCTAAGCTCTCTAATGTTTTTATTAGGAATGGGTGCTTTATTTTGTCTAAAGCTTTCTTTGCATCTATTGAGATAATCATATGATTTTGGTTAGTTTTCTTATTGATGTGGTTGATTATGTTAATAGTTCTAATGTTGAACCACACCGGCATTCCTGGTATAAATCCCACCTGGCCATAGTATATTATCCTGGTGATCACTTGCTGTAATCTCCTTGCTAATATCTTATTTAAGATTTTAGCATCAATATTCATTAGGGAAATTGGTCTATAATTTTCTTTCTCTGTTTTTGCTCTTCCTGGTTTTGTTATCACCACCATATTTGTGTCATAAAACAAATTTGGTGGAACTCCTTCACCTATTTTTCCAAATAATTTGCATAATATCAGAATTAATTGTTCTTTAAATATTTGGTAGAATTCACCTGTAAACCCATCTGGCCCTGGGGATTTTTTCTTAGGGAGTTCATTAATGGCTTGTTCGATTTCTTTTTCTAATATGGGTATATTTAAGGATTTTATTTCCTCTTCAGTTAACCTTGGCAGTTTGTAATTTTGTCAATATTTATCCCTTTCATTTAGATTGTTAAATTTATTGGCATACAGTTGGGCAAAATAGTTCCTAATTATTGCTTTAATTTCCACTTCATTGGTGGTAAGATCACCCCTTTCATTTTTGATACTGGTAATCTGGTTTTCTTCTTTCTTTCTTTCTTTTTTTTGGGGGGTGGCAATGGGGGTTAAGTGACTTGCCCAGGGTCACACAGCTAGTAAGTGTCAAGTGTCTGAGGCCAGATTTGAACTCAGGTACTCCTGAATCCAGGGCCAGTGTTCTATCCAATGAGCCACCTAGCTGCTCCTCTTCTTTTTTTAAAAATCAAATTAACCAGTGGTTTATCTATTTTATTGGTTTTTTCATAAAACCAGCTCTTAGTTTTATTGATTAATTCTATAGTTTTCTTGCTTTCAATTTTATTAATTTCTCCTTTAATTTTCAGGATTTCTAATTTGTTCTTTTTCTAGCTTTTTAAATTGCATGCCCAATTCATTGGTCTCCTCTTTCTCTTTTTTATTCATGTAAGCAGTTAGAGCCATAAAATTTCCCCTAAGCATTGCTTTGGCTGCATCCCATAGATTTTGATATGCTGTCTCATTATTGTCATTCTCTTGGATAAAGTTATTGATTGTTTCTATGATTTGTTGTTTCACCCACTCATTCTTTAGAATGAGATTATTTAGTTTCCAATTGATTTTCAGTCTACCTTTCCATGGCTCTTTATTACATGTAATTTTTATTCCATCATGATCTGAGAAGGATGCATTTACTATTTCTGCCTTTCTACATTTGACTATGATGTTTTTGTGCCCTAATACATGGTCAATTTTTGAACATGTGCCATGTACTGCTGAGAAAAAGGTATATTCCTTTCTATCTCCATTCAATTTTCTCCTGACATCTATCATGTCTAACTTTTCTAGTATTCTATTTTTTTTTTTTTGTGGGGCAATGAGGGTTAAGTGACTTTCCCAGAGTCACACAGCTAGTAAGTGTCAAGTGTCTGAGGCTGGACTTGAACTCAGGTCCTCCCGAATCAAAGGCCGGTGCTTTATCCACTGCACCACCTAGCTGCCCCTCTAGTATTCTATTAACCTCTTTCACTTCTTTCTTATTTATTTTGTGGCTAGATTTATCTAATTCTGACAGGGGAAGATTCAGATCCCCCACCAGTATAGTATTACTGTTTATTTCCTCTTGTAACTAATTTAACTTCTCCTCTAAGAATTTGGATGCTATACCACTTGGTGCATACATGTTTAATATTGATATTACTTCGTTATCTATAGTACCCTTTAGCAAGATGTAGTTTCCTTCCTTATCTCTTTTAATTAGATCTATTTTTGCCATTGTTTTGTCTGAGATAAGGATTGCTACCCCTGCTTTTTTGACTTCAGCTGAAGCGTAATATATTCTGCCCCAGCCTTTTACCTTTACTCTGTGTGTATCTCTCTGCTTCAAATGTGTTTCTTGTAAACAGCATATTGTAGGATTCTGGTTTTTAATCCACTCTGCTATTCACTTCCGTTTTTTGGGAGAGTTCATGCCATTCACATTCACAGTTACAGTTAAAATTATTAACTGTTTATTTCCCTCCATCTTCTTTTCCTCTTTGTACTAATTTTTCTCCTTCTTTCCCCCTATTCCATTTGACAAGTGTTTTGCTTCTGACCACTTCCTCCCTCAGTCTGCCCTCCCTTTTATCAGCTGCCCTTCTTGTTCTTGCCCCCTTTTCCCCTACTTGTGCCCTCCCTTCTATCAATACCACCCTTTTCCCCCTTCCCCTTTTGTTTCCTTAAAGATTAAGCTAAGTTTCTTTATACAAATGGGAGTGAATTTATTCCCTCCCTGAACCAAATCTGATGAGAGTAAGGTTGCAACAATGCCCACCCCTCCCTTCTTTCCCTCTGTTGTAATGGGTTCTTTTTGTGCCTCTTCATATGATATAATTAACCCCATTCCACCTTCCCCTTCCTCTCTTCCCCCTAGTCTTCTTTTATTCTGCCCCTTAAGTTTCTTTATATCATCATATCAAAGTTGATTTAATAACAATACCTTTACCTTTAATAACAATACCTCCTATGGACTCAAGCAGTTTAACATCATTGAACAACCCTTTTCTCCCCCTTGTTTACCTCTTTATATTTCTCTAGAGTCTTGTATTTGGAGATCAAATTTTCTGTTCAGTTCTGGTCTTTTTCTCAGGAAGCCTTGGAAGTCCCCTAGTTCATTGAATGCCCATCTTTTCCTCTGAAAGAGAATGATCAGTTTTGCTGGGTAGTTGATCATGGGTTGTAATCCAAGCTCCTTTGCCTTCATGTATATTATATTCCAAGCCCTGCGATCCTTCAATGTTGAAGTTGCCAGGTCCTGTGCAATCCTGACTGTGGCTCCATGGTATTTAAATGGTTTCTTTCTGGCTGCTTGGAGTATTTTCTCCTTCACCTGATAATTCTGGAGTTTGGCTACAATATTCCTTGAAGTGTTCCTTTTGGGGTCTCTTTCAGGAGGTGTTCAGTGGATTCTTTCAATGATGATTTTATTGTCTGATTCTACAATTTCAGGGCAGTTCTCCTTAATAACTTCATGGAATATGGTGTCTAGACCCTTTTCTTGATCATGGCTTTCAGGTAGTCAAATAATTCTCAGATTATCTCTCCTCGACCTATTTTCCAGTTTAGTTGTTTTTCCAATGAGGTATTTAACATTTTCTTCTATTTTTTCAATCTTTTGATTCTGCTCGTCAGATTCTTGTTGTCTCATGGAGTTATCCGCTTCCATCTGCTCAATTTTAATTTGAAAGGCCTTATTTTCCACAGTAAGCTTTTGCACTTCTTTTTCTGTTTGGACAATTTTTTCTCATATTTGGCCAATTGTATTTTTTAAGGAATTCTTTTCCTCAGTCATTCTTTGTGCTTCTTTTTTCAGTGTAACTCTCATTTATCTTATTTCTTTTTCCATTTTTTCTTCTACCTCTTTTATTTGTTTTTTAAAAGCCTTTTTGAGCTCTTCAAAGAAGGCTTTTTGGTCTTGAGACAAGATCATCTTCCCTCTTGAGTCTTCACTTGTGGGTGTTTTGACCAACTCATCTGTGTTTGAGTTTTGGTCTTCCCTTTCACCGTAGAAGTTTTCAATGGTAAGGGTCCTTTTTTTTGTTTGTTTGTTTCTTGCTCATGTTGTAGGCTATTTAAAAACTTATCAAGTTGAAGTCTGCTTCTGGGGCACAGGGTTCATGGTTGCAAATTTCTTACTGCTCTCAGCTGCCCCACTCTCATTTGCCCCACTTTCAGCTGACCCCCTCTCAGCTGTGTCAAGTTGCAACAGTGTTGAGCTGCCCACTGAGTCGACCTATGCTGAGAGAGCTGCCCACTGAGCCGAGCTTTGCTGAGGTGAGCTGCCAGCTGAGACAAGTGGTGCTGAGCCATACTGAGCCGAGCTTTGCTGAGGTGAGCTGCCAGCTGGAACAAGTAGTGTTGAGCTGCCCTCCCCTTTCACCCAGGTGAGACAGACCTTTTCTGAAGTCTTCTAAATTATCTCATGTAGCAGGATTTTGTCTCTCTTTTTGTAGGTTCTATAGTTCCAGAATCTGTTTAGAGCCTTGCTTTAATGTTGTTTTTGAGGGAAATATGGGAAAGCTCAGAAAAGTAACTAGCTTCTCTCCACCATCTTGGCTCTGCCCCCAGCACCCCCCCTCATTGTTTCTTACAGCACAATAATATCCCATTACATTCATATACCACAACTTGTTCAGCCATTCCCAAATTGATAGGCATCCCCTCAATTTCCAATTCTTTGCCACCACAAAAAGAGCAGCTATAAATATTTTTGTACATGTGGGTCCTTTCCCCTTTTTTATGATCTCTTTGGGATAAAGACCTAATAGTAATATTGCTGGGTCAAAGGGTATGTACAGCTGTATAGCCCCTTGAGCATAGTTCCAAATTATTCTCCGGAATGGTTGGGTCAGTTCACAGCTCCATCAACAATGCATTAGTGTTCCAATTTTTCCACAGCTTCTCCAACATTCATTAGGAAAATGTCTAACTCCTAAAAAAGGGACTTTCTACCTCTTGGTCTTCATTACTGTGGACTCAGGGATGCATGGTGATAGTGAGAATAAGATTCATCATAAAATATCTGGGTATCTTCTGAAGATGTCAGACAAATTTGATGTGAAGGGAAGAGGCAGAGTTAAGATGGCAGAATGAGAGGAATCCGAGTTTAATTCTCCCCTGATAAAGGTCCCATTTCTAAGATATATAGGGAACTGAGTGAACTTTATAAGGATAAGAGCCATTCTCCAATTGATAAATGGTCAAAGGGCATGAACAGATAATTTTTAGAGGAAGAAAGTTCTCCATAGTTGTATGAAAAATGATCTAAATCACTAATGATTAGAAAAAATGCAAATTAAAGCAATTCTGACATACCACCTCACACCCATCAGTTTGGCTAAGATGACAAAAAAAAAAAAAGAAAAATGACAAATGCTGAAGTGACTGTGGGAAAATAGGTACACTAATGTCCTGCTGGTGGAGCTATAAACTAGTCCAATCATTCATGAAGATATTAAACTATGCATATCCTTTGACCCAGTGATACTATTACTAGGTCTATATTCCAAAGAGATCAAAGAAAGAGGACAAGGACTCATATGTAAAAAACTATGTAGAGCATTTTTTTGTGATGGCAAAGAATTGGAAGCTGACGGTATGCCCATCAGTTGGTGAATGACTGAACAAGTTATGGTATATGAATGTGATGTAATATAATTGTTCTATAAAAATTATGAAGGGGATGGTTTCAGAAATACCTTGAAAGACCTGTATGAAGTAACCAGAATTAGGAGAATAATTTATATAACCATAATATATGGGGGCAGCTAGGTGCCATGGTGGATAAAGCACTGGCCCTGGATTCAGGAAGACCCAAGTTCAAATCTAGCCTCAGACACTTGACACTTAATTGACATTTACTGGGCAAGTCACTTAACCTTCATTGTCCAGTTTAAAAAAAGACACAACACACAGTAATATTGTAAAGATAACCAACTTTGAAGGACTTGGTAACTCTGGTCAACACAATGACCAACCACAATTCCAAAGGATCCACTTTTAGATAGGGAGCTGACGGAAGCAGTGCTAATTGTGGTATCTCTTCTCTTTTCTCTCCTTTCACAGACGGAGGTATACTAGGTATGAGGGCACAGATTCCCTCAGCTCTTATTGATCCCAGATAAATGTCATAAGTGCCTTTTGGAATGGCCAATTTATGTGTCAGAACTCCAAATTATTCAAAGGGTATTGTACATAGCCAGGTGCATGTTCGAAGGCAGTGGGTGTCAAACTCAATTAGAAGTGTATGCCTAGGGGCAGCTAGGTGGCACAGTGGATAGAGCACTGGCCTTGGAGTCAGGAGTGCCTGAGTTCAAATCCGGCCTCAGACACTTGACACTTACTAGCTGTGTGACCCTGGGCAAGTCACTTAACTCCAATTGCCTCAAAAAAAAAAAAAAAAAGAAGTGTATGCCTGTGGGTCACATTGACTTAGTAGACCACAAATGAGCATTTTTTATGCCATATTGTATTTTTATTTATTTTGTTAAATATTTCCCAGTTAGCTTTGGCTGTACCACTTGTGAGTGGTCATGATTTTGACTGCTCTTGTATAAGGGAGGCTTTCCTGTTCAAATATGAGATAGCACAATGGGAAGAAGAAGAGCCTGCTATGACCTTAGCAAGAACATGCTCTCAGCCTTCCCATTGGTCTATATCTACCTGGAATTGACTGTAATGTTTGGAGATGTTAGGCAGCTCTACTTGTTATCAGCTATTGGCATTTCCCTTTATATGTGGATTGTTTATTCAGTAACAAACAAGAAATAAAAACAAAAACCAAAAAAACTTTTATCTGGATTGCAACTGAGATCATAGCAGGTTAAAGCCCAATTTGCAGTCCCATGAACTTTTATGCAAAATAAGTTTCACTGCTTTCAATTTAAGTAGGGTAGAGTTATTTTTGAGTTTTTATTGAAATGAACAGATATAGAAATTATTCTATAGCTATAGTGTAATAGATGACAGTTGTTGAAAACATCGTTTAAATCAATTATGTTTATACAAAGTCTTAAAAAAAGCTTCCAATTCTTTTCCTCTCATTCCTATATATTTTTGTTGTTGTTGAGTTGCTTTTTATTCATGTCCAACTCTTCAGAACCCCATTTGGGGTTTTCTTGGCTAAGACACTGTTGGGGTTTGCTATTGCCTTCTCAAATTCATTTTACAGATGAGGAAACTAAAGAAAACAGGATTAAGTTACTTGCCCAAGGTCACATAGCTAGTAAGTGTCTGGCCAAATTTGAACTCAGGAAGATGAGTCTTTCTGACCCCAGGCCCAGTGCTCTATCCACTGCACTACCTAGCTGACCATTCTCATTAATTAACATCCTATGGTCTTTTTATAAGGGCAGGAAGGATGCCACTACTGGAGTCTTCTTCTCTTCTTGCATTCCCCTTGTTTGGGTTGTGGGTCTGCCCACAGGGTCTGAATGAGATAGAGGTGAACAATCCCATTCCTTCTCATGAGATGGAGGACCAGCAGGCCTTGCCATCTGCCCTGCCTCTGCTTCCTCTTTTTTTTTCTTTTTCTTTTTTTTTGGTGGGGCAATGAGGGTTAAGTGACTTGCCCAGGATCACACAGCTAGTAAGTGTCAAGTGTCTGAGGTCATATTTGAACTCAGGTCCCACTGAATCCAGGGCTGGCACTTTATCTACTGAGCCACCTAGCTGCCCCCTGCCTCTGCTTCCTAAGATCCTGTAGACTTTACCATTTGTCTTGAGTCTATAACCTATAGTTCCATAGCACTATCATTTTACTTACTTAAGTAACCTAACGACCTTTGGGTCTTTCCATTTTCCCTCATTACCGCATTGTTGAACCTTCTGGTCTTTCTATCTACCCTTCAATTGAACTATCTTTTATATGTTATCTCCCCCAATTAGAGTATGTCTTCCTTGAGAGCAGGGGTTGTCTACTAGCTTTTTCTGTTTTTGTCCCCAGCACTTAGCACATTCCTTGGCACAAAGGGAGCATTTAGTAGATGCTTTTTAAATTATCCACAATGCATTCTGATACAATTGGTAATGTTACAAATAAGTGATTATGAAAACAACATACTGATACTGTGAGATCTTATGTTAAAAATGACTGAGGAGAGTAATTTTAATAGGTAACAGCAATGAGTTTCAGGTTTTAGTAAGGAATATATCATAAGTAATTTTCATTTCAGTATGAAGTGCAGTCAGGTTTTAGCAAGGCTTACATCTATCTGGGAAAAATACAGAGAATTACTCTAATGCTGATAAGGGAAGCGGGCATCAAGAATGGAGAAGCCGTGTCACTTCAGACCACTACAGGGGAGATTAAATGTGTCACATTTTCTTCCCCTCATGAATCTCCATTCATTCTCACTGCCTCTATCAGGGTTGGCATATAGGTGTCTAAACCATCTGGGTCTCTGACTGACAGTCTGTGTAATCCAGAAGAGAAAATACTTCAAGCAAAGCATATAGAAGGTAACATAAGCATGAACATCACTACACATTGTACCAAGTTCAAGATTCCCATCCTTCCCAAGGTACTGATTCCATGTTGAGTTTTGGGAGGGGATGGTTAGAATAACATGGATAATAAGGAAAAAGAGGACCCAAAGCTTTGAGAATGTCTCTTCCACAACATAACTCTCCCCATCACAATTTTGATATATCATGGGCTGGCATAAGAAATTAAATGGGAAATTTTGGGGAATTTTGTGGAAGCCATAGATGACAAGCAAAGGCCAACAGGCAATACACAGTCTATGACCAAATTCTTAACTCAAATTTTACAAGAAGGTACTGTAAACACCCCACAAAAGAAAAAGAAAAAAAATTCAAATTTCTTCTCTGGTATGAATGGAAGGCCAAAAATTTGATGTGGATTTTCCAGATCACAGGGGTGCCATGCTCCTTACTCCCATGATATCGAAGGGATAACAGTACATGTTTGCTATGGCTTAAATGTACAGTTGGAGAGCTATTGCTAAATAGGTGCCCGGGCCTAAAGGCCATTTCTAGATAGTAAACATTTCCCTATTAGGAGGGAGGGAGCAGCTAGGTGGCACATTGAATAGAGTGCTAGGGATGGAGTCAGGAAGACTCACCTTCCCCGAGTTCAAATCCAGCCTCAGACACTTAACTCTATTTGCCTCACTTTCATCATCCGTCAAATGATCTGGAGAAGGAAATGGCACACCAATCCAATATCTTTGCCCAGAAAACCTCAAATGATTACATGAAAAGTTGGACATGATTGAAACAAATCAGATGGCAGAGGGGTAAGAGGATGAGTTGGAACTAGGATTCAGGCATTGATAAAAAGAGACTCAGCTTGTGCTGCCCCTAGGATATGAAATGCCCACTGGTTGTCTTCATGTATAACATAAATATCATCTATCTGGATTCTAAGTGTACTTTATAATCAAGGACAAGAGTTCTTAACTTGGGATCCATGGAGTCCCAGGTGATCATTTGATAAATCTCAGGACAATATGGTGAGTGAACTTAAAAATAAAAAATAAAATAAAATACATAGAATAAAATACAATACATAGAATTACAAAGGAAACTAATCATATAGAATTATGGTTATCAAAAATACACACACATGTGCACATATATTATATTTGGGGGGGCAGGGCAATGAGGGATAAGTGACTTGCCCAGGGTCACACAGCTAGTAAGTGTTAAGTGTCTGAGGCTGGATTTGAACTCAGGTACTCCTGACTCCAGGGCCGGTGCTCTATCCACTGCACCACCTACCTGCCCCAATAGATATATTTTTGATAACCATAATTCTGTACAATTAGTTTCCTTTGCAATTCTATGTATTTTATTTTATGTGTTTACAAGTACTATTCTTTTTTCTGTTTAGAATTTTATTTTCCAAATTACATGTAAAAACAAATTTTGACATCAACTTTTTAAAACTTTGTGTTCCAACTTCTACAAGCACTATTCTAAGAAGGGAGTCCATAGACTTCACTAGATTGCTAAAGGTGTCTGAAACATGGACCACTGAACCAAAAATGTTAAGGACTCTTGTACCAGGGGCTCAGTAATAGAAAATGCATCAGCAGCAGTGTGGGTTAGCTGAAAGGACACAAAGGGGATAATCAGTTATTATAGATAAGTTGGTAGCTAGTGACAATAACTTCTTTTGTAACCACCCTATGTCACATTTTGATTTTATTTCCAATATTCCCTGTTCACATGAATTACACTGTTGTTAAGCCTTGTTTTGCATGTTGCCTCATGCTTTTAAGTATTTTAAAAGAAGGTCCTGTCCCTTCATTGCTGGGAGAAAAATGTCATTAGAGGGACTGAGGGAATTTAGGATCAAATCAGCACTTAATAAAGAGCTATAGAATTACCATTGTGGGGAGAAGATAGATTGTGTGCTGGATACCCTCAGGTCTTCTGTAAAGAAGAAAATGGTTCAAAAAGTTATACCCATTAGCTGATGTAAAAGGTGTTCAAAATTCATGGAGCTTTTCTGAACCAATTAACTTAAAACTTTGAAAATGCAAAAAACAATTTTTCTAATTGTCATATTCAGGGAACCACAGAATTGTGCAGTTACATATGGGGGTGTGTCTAATTTTAAAGATCTATTATTAACCCTGAAAATTTATGAAAGCCTTCCTGCTTTCACAGAAATATTCTTCATGGATAGCCAGGCTTCCAAAGGTCTTTCACACTTTCCCCCAAA
The DNA here is from genome assembly GCF_019393635.1 of Dromiciops gliroides. Classification (NCBI taxonomy): domain Eukaryota; kingdom Metazoa; phylum Chordata; class Mammalia; order Microbiotheria; family Microbiotheriidae; genus Dromiciops; species Dromiciops gliroides. Next base: position 153,544,923 of record NC_057862.1, read on the forward strand.
CCATGTTAATCCTGGATATGGCAGGGTATAAAGTTTGGAAATAACTGTAACGATTGGAATAACGCCACCTGCTGGAGACTTACTGTAGAAGAGTTCTGCCATGAAGCGAAGGTCTTTGAGGGCAAGACCCAGGAGTCTTTTCTTTGGCGTCAGGAAGTGACGCGGGCTAGTGGGAGGAGGAAGGAAGAGACTGGCGCTCGCGCTCAGGCTCTTTCCTTTGGACTCTGGCGGAGAGTGGAGCTAGAAATGCGCTCTCCCTTTAATAGATAGAGGAATCTAGGCCTTTCTTTTCTCTTTACCAAATTCTTATTCTCCTTAATAAATGCTTAAAAGTCTAACTCTTGCTAAAGCTTATAATTTATTGGCGACCACTCATTAGATATTTTAGACAGACTAGCTAGAATTTTAGCCCCTATACATAATCAATAATTATTTTTCCAGAGGAAGGGAACACCAGACTCTCCAGGATAACTGTTCTTATTATGTGAAAGTTTCAAAGGAGAATTTATTTTTTAAAATATATGATCTGCATCTTTCTCTGTCTATTCATCTTGCCCCTCTTTTACTTGACTTTTAACTCCTTCTTAAAGTAGGGCACTTTCAGGATGTACTGTCCCAAGCTTCAGGGTGTCTAAGGTGGTATTTAAGGAGGGGCAGGTTGTTCACTTGCCTGGCCTGTTCTCTGGTTCATAGATAACCCTAGGCCAACTTTCTAATTAACCAGGCAGTAAAACTTTGTGTGTTGTGGTTGTTACCTCAGACTAAGCAAGGCATTTTCTTATTGTAACACACACACACAAACCATGGTTTGAAAAATGAAAAGCAATTCAATTTGATAGTTCCTAATATGAAGGAGTTAACTTAAACAGGTTGTAACATCAGTCACACACTAAGTGCTTTGAGAATAATCCCATTCTTTCTCTTTTTATGTCTTCTCCTATTAACGGGGCAGCTAGATGGCTCAGTGGGCCTGGAGCCAGGAAGACCTGAATTCAGATCTGACCTCAGACACTCACTGCTTGACCCTGGACATGTTTAAATTCTGTTTACCATAATCCCCTGGAGAAGGAAATAGCAAACCACTCCAGTATCTTTGCCAAGAAAACCCCATGGATAGTATCATCTACGAGGTCATGAAGAGTCAGACATGACTGATCAACAGCCATTAAAAATGGACAGGTACTGTTTGCTTGTAAAATGTCATGTTACCAATAGTTACGTATGCATTTTGGTAAATGTTATTCTTATAAGTCACAGATTGCACAGTGAATGAAATTGATAATAAATTTGACCCAAAAGAAAGAAGCACATTGAAGACATAAATGTTCTTTTCTTACATATATTTAAGCTGTGGAAGATTTAACAAACCCCTCATGTACAACAAAAACTCTATCCCAAGGAGGGAGTATTCTCGAGTTAGTGTGCATTTGTACAGAAAGACCCCCAATATCACAACTCCATGAAGAGGAGAGGGGACAATCATAACTTCACTAAGGGTATTTCAACATGTAAGAGTACTTAAAACTCATCCCTGTTACAAAATGGAAATCCATATTCAAAAGATCACATCTAACTAGTTATCAGTTTGGTTCCCTTTTTTTTCCTTTGGGGTTATATTTTATTCTTCTAGTTTTTATTGTCTTCTCTATCATTGGCAGCATCAAGAAGTAGAGAAATAAAGCTGTGCTCAGGTTTCAATCAGATAATTCAAGGAAGTTTCATTGTTGGAAAAACCTCCCTTCCTCTAAATAAATTACTTATATTTAATTAAGGGTTTTTTTGTTTTGTTTTTGCTGGTGTCAGCTCAAATTAGTTTGGGAGAGCTTATTTAAAATTTCCAGTGTGAACATTTATGCTTTGCAAAATGGCAAATGCTGTAAATCAAGGCTTGATTTATTGTTTTGTTGATTTCTAGACTTTAAAAAGTGATGGGAAAATGTTAATAATGCAAATTAACCTTAAACATGCATCATGTAACCTCTTCCACCCTCCTAGAAAGCTGGTGGTTAAACATTTACCAGCACATCCCTGGCTTTTACCCCCTTTGTACTGATTAGGTCTAGGTCTTATCATGTAGGAAAGATACAAATACAGATGAAAACCAACACTTTTGCTGACATTCATTCATTCTATCCAATGAAACACAAAAATAAAATATTAAACTAATTTTGCTGAGATCTATTCTCTCCTTCAGAGGAAGTATTGGTAGGGGGTGGGGAGGAAGACTATCTTTTGTATTTGTTTCAGCATTTCCATGTTGACCTCAACAATCTCTAAGCAAGCTCTGTTTTGAATGGATTGGGGGAGGTTTTTTTGTTCTTTAAAACATTTGAGGTACCCTATTTGTTGCCCCCAAGCTCAGAGGCTGGAAGGAGAAAGGTGAACTCTGCTCTGGAAACTGGAATGTCTATCACAAACACAAGTCCGGCATTTCCACTCTGTGTTTTGTTCTACATTTCACTGGGGAGAGTTCTTAAAAGCAAACATTTAGCCTGTCAAAGCAGGCTCAAAACTATTTGCCTAGGCCTCTCCTTGGCACTAGGCTTGTTAAATGATGAAGGTGGTGTTTGTTGTTGTTTGTTTGTTTTTTACCAGGTGAAACATAGTTACTAAGTGACTTGTAGTGCTCTCACTTCTAGTGACTTACACAGTTCAACTTGAGAAACATCTTCCTTTTATGTTTAGGTATGCAGGTTAAATACCAAGCTCGCTTGACAGGCTAGCTCTGTCTAAATTATTATTGGCTGACAAAACCAAATTCCAAGAGGCTTTCATTTCTCTCTAAAGTTATCAGCTGAACATCTGAGGTTGACATATTCAGGGAAAATTCAAAATTAAATTCCTGACCTAGTTTTGTGCTAAGTTCAGACCCATAGGGGCCCCTCTCTTATTCTTTAGGCTGGCAGTGGCTTAAGACTGGGTATCTTCCAGTTCCTTGATGGAAGTTTCTGGGACTGGATTCAGAATCTTTGAATGTGCACAGATCTCAGTTCAAAGATCTTTTCAACATATGAGATCTAATAGGTTGATGTATTATTCCCACTAAGGAGACTGTCCCCTAACAGAAAGTAGTATTCAGAATAAGAGTCACTCATAAAACAGGGTAGGAGGGAAGATGGATTTTTGAGTCTGTCTAGCTGGTATTTTTGGGGTCCTGTTTGTGGTTTCCCCTTAGATTTCTATAAGACTCTGATAGAGAAATCTACTCCTGCTCATACCCACTTTTAAGTACAACATGCAATAACTTTGGATTAAAACTATGAATAGAAAAATGGAAAACAAAAAGTCAAGGTGGAAAAATTCCTGATACTGAGCCCAGACTTACCCTTTTGTACTCACAGGGAGAATGAGATACCACAAAATTATCCTATTCCTGATACCAATTCAATTAGAGCCTTTCAACGTGGCAATTGGAATGGGTTCTTTTAGGTCAAAGTACTGTAAAATAAGGAAGAAAAACAACAGGTTTTTCCTACCTATTTTAATTCCTACCCAACTTTATGCCTTTCCAAATGAATGATTATTTGGTAACCTTGAATCCTCATTAAGGAAGGGAAAATTGAAACACATACACAAAACTTACATGTCTAAAATGAAATTTATTATAACTAGCTAGAGATGGAAGTGAGATACTGCAATTACTGGTCTGTGAATCTGTGTTGATTGGGTTGATGATATGGCTTTTGAATTTTTCATTTGATCTTTTATTGTTGCATTTTATTGGCAATATTTAGAAAGGCTGAATATTTGTGTGGGTTTATCATATAGCCTCCTAATTTACAAAAGCCAGAATTTCTCTCAATTAATTTTAGTTGAATTTCTGGGGTTCTCTAGGTAAACCATAATATCATCTGCAAAAAATGATAATTTTGTTTCCTCTTTGTCTTATACCTATGCCTTTAATTTTTTCCCCTGTTTTATTGCTATGAAAAGCATTTCTAGAACTGTATCAAACAGTCATGTGGTAATAATGGACATCTTTACTTTACCTCTGGTGTTACTGGAAAGGTCTCTGGTGTTTCTTCACTATTCAGATTAAGTTGTAGTTTAAATTAAGTTAAAATGTCACTAAGACTTTTGGGACATCCTAAATATAATACTAGCTCTTGGTTTCAGGTACTATTTATCATATTAATATGAGATCCACTTATCCCTATGCCCTTTGAAACAGGAATTGATCAAAAACTTTTTGGGGGCATTTATTACTGATATTCTCATATTTTTAAAGTTTGTTTTATTCATATAGCCTATTATGTTTGTAGCTTTCCTAACATTAAACCAAATCCATGTTCCTGGTATAAATAAAATCTGTTCATGGTATACAGTCTTTTTAATATGTTGCTTTAGTCGTTTTACTAATTATCTTTGCATTTATATTCATTAGGGATACCTATCTATAGTTTTCATCTCTGCTTTGGCTCTCTCTAGTGTAGGTATCAAGACCATATTTGTATCATAAAAAGAATCTGGCAAGGACTCATTTCTATTTCTTTTTGAAATAATTGTTCTTTCAATGTTTGAGAGAATTAACTTGTAATTCCATTTGATTCTGATGTATTTTTCTTTGTGAATTTATGGCTTGTTCAGTTTTGTTTTCTAAGATTATAATATTTAAATTCTCTATTGTTTATTTTGCTAATCTGGATAATTCATATTTTTAAAAATATTTATTCATTTCCTTTAGTGTTGGTATATTGTTCTTTGGATTATCAAAAATTTTTAGTCTTTACCTTAACAAAGTAGAATGAATGAATCTTCAATGGTAGAGGGTATGTGTATGTGTGTGTGTGTGTTTTCTGTGTTCTAGTTTAACAAACTGAAAGCAAACCTTGGGCAGTGAGGGACCTGTGGGGCTTGGCAATGGGAAAAACCACAGCATCAATTGATCAAGCAATATTTATTAAGCACCTCCTATATGCCAGTGTGAGAATCAGAGTGCCGCCCCCTGCTGAGAAAGAGATTGTGAGAACCAGGGCAGTTCCACCCTGAGGAGAAAGCATGAGGTGACCTTTCTGAGATTTCAAAGGTCAGATTGGCATCCAGAAGTTATATCTACTGCCTGTAAGTCAGGTCAATCAATGGACCAGCCAATTAGCTTGGAGCTATGTGTGTGGACTGGCTTATTCTGGTATGACATGGGGTTTCCAGTGGAACTGGGGGGAATTCACTCTATGGGATAGCTAGGTAAAGGTGGCTTCTCTCTCTCTTTCTCTCTCTCTCTCTCTCTCTCTCTCTCTCTCTTTGCTAACCCCTAATATACTTTAATAAATGTTTAATGTCCAAAGATTGGTGCTAAAGCTTCTAATTTAAGGCTACCACACATTAGATTTTTAAGCTTCACACTAGGTACAGAGAATACAAGTAGCAAGAATCAACAGTCTTTACTTGCAATGAGCTTACATTCTAATGGGGAGACAAGTACAAGAAAAAAAACTAGGATAAATATATATGCACAAAGTAGTTAAATAAAAGGTGGCTTGAGAGGAAAGGAGACACTACTAGTTAGGGGAATCAGTAAAGGCTTCAGGCAGAAGATGGTCTATATATAGAAAAAGATGGTGCATAAGATGAATTTTATTATTTTTTTTTTTTGGGGGGGAGGCAGTTGGGGTTAAGTGACTTGCCCAAGGTCACACAGCTAGTTAAGTGTCAAATGTCTGAGGCCAGATTTGAACTCAGGTCCTCCTGAATTCAGGGCCAGTGCTCTATCCACTGCGCCACCTAGCTGCCCCTCATAAGATGAATTTTAAAGGACAAGGGGGACCCTACTAGGCAGAAGCAAGGAGGAAGTACATTCTAGGCATGGGGAAATACCATTGCAAAGGAATAGAAATGCTAGATGGAGTATCCTATGTGAGGAACAAAGGGTCAATTTGTCTAGATCCCAAGCTAACATGGGAGTGGAAAGATAGTTTGGAGCCAGATTGTGAAGGGCTTTAAAAGCTATAAAAAGAGAATTTATATGTTTACCATTAGAGGTAATAAGAAGCAATTAGAGCTGGTTGAGTGGGGGATCCAAAAGGTTGGGTGTATGCATAAGGCAACTTACCTTGGCTGCAGGGCCTACAACGTATTGAGGCGGTGAGAAATTTGAGTGGGCCACTAATTAGGCAATAAGATAGGGGAGCAGTAATGAGGGCTTCAGCTGTTCAAATTAGTGCCCTTCTCTTCCAGGGAGCTTGAGACATAGATGGGTTACATGTCTTATGCTCACCTAAAACCAGCAGAGCTGACACATTTCTTTTCTGCACCAAACAGATCCTGTAAAGTGTAACGATTAGAGTGACACCACCTGCTGGAGAGTTACTGTAGGAAAACTCCACCATGAGGAGAAGGCGTCTGAGGGCAAGCCATGTGGTCAGTTCCTTGGCGTCAGGAAGTGACATTTGCTCGTGGGTACTGTCTATCAAAGCTACCAGCCAATCAACTTGATGAGCCTCCCATTTCTGGGAGGAGTACATGAAGTAGGAAGCAGAGGCTGGCAGAGGGGTTCTTCCTCTCTTGGGTTCAAGACTTTGGCTTGGTGGCAGGACTTCACGTGGGTGAATTGGAAGGCTAGGATTTCCATGCTATAAGGAATCTGATCTCAATCTTTCTCTCTCTCTTCACCAAATTCTTATTCTCTTTAATAAATGCTTAAAAGTGTAACTCTTGCTAAAGCTTATAATTTATTGGCAGCCACTCATTAGATATTTTAGACAGACTAGCTAGGATTTTAGCCCCTTAAAAAAGTTTAATCCACACTGAAGGAAGGGAGAGGGGTTTGCTGATTTCCTTTCCAGGAAATCACCTATTAATATGGTAGATGTGTGAGTGGAGAGAAGGGTTCAAATGTGAGAGATATTATAAAGGTAAAAATAGCAAGATTTGACAAACTGACTGGACTTATGGGGTGGGGAAGTTGAGGATAATGCCATGATTATGAACCAGAGATGCTATTAGAAGGTTAGTGCCTAGCAACGAGCCACCTCTTTGCCATACCATCTGCCTAGTTCTTTCATTTTATAGATGAAAAACTGACAACGATGAAGCTTAAGTGATTTTGCCCAAGATCATACAGGTAATAAATATGAGAAGCAAGATTTGAATCCCAGTCCTCTGATTCCAGAATCAGTGATCTTTCCATTTTACCACATTGCACATCATAAATATTTATTGTAATATATGTGATATTGTAATATAATTTTTATAATTATGCAAACGAATAATTATTAAATATAACAAAATTCTCATATATAATAAATGCTCATGTATGTTTATATAGAAACATGCTAATATACACATTCACATGTATGTATATAGACAGCTGGGGGCACAGTAGATAGAGTGCTGGGTCTGGAGTCAGGAAGACTTGATTTCAAATCTGGTCTCATACACTTACTACCTGTGTGAACCAGGGTAAATTGCTTAACCCTGTTTGACTCAGTTTCCTCATCTGTCAACTGAGCTGGAGAAGGAAATGGCAAACCACTTCAGTATCTTTGTCATGAAAACACCAAATGGGCTCGTGAAGAGTTAGACACACCTGAATAATAACAACAAAATGTGTGTATATACAGACGCACATACATACACATGTGCACGTTCATTATTAAACAAGCCTATAGACATGAATGTGTTATATGAATTATGTTCACCTAAAACCAGTAGAGTCGATACATTTCTTTCCTGCACTAAAGTGATCCTGCAAAGCTTAACCCACAAGGAGAGAGGAGAGAAAAGGGTGGAGGTGTTTGCTGATTTTTCCACCTCCTGAGGATGCAATAGCAACTAACGTGTCGAGAGATGTCTCACAGGAAAGCCTCCGGGTAGCGTACCAGGAATGGAGCATCCGCTCCCTACACCTGCGCAATGGAATCCACAGCGGTGGGCGGAGCCCAGCTCTCCACGTGGGCTTCCATGGTTGCTGGGAGATGGGTCGTCCCTGTCTCCGCCGTCGCCCTAAGGTGTCAGGGCTCAAGGCTCGAAGTCTCCTGGGATTCCCCCTTGCATGGCAGTGTGCTCAGCAAGATGCCTCTGAAGTCCTTCGCCCTTCTTGCTGCCTTGCTGCTCTTACGGCCTCTGCTTGCCTCGGCACACCCCAGTGAGTGACTCCCTTGGAGAATCAAGGACCAGGGAGCAACTGTGGATCCCTGGGTCCACCTGGGTGCTTCTCGTGTCCGCCTCTTTGTCTCTTGCTTACCTCTTCCCTCTTTCCTCTTCTTTACCCTTCCCTCCTTTTTTGTTTCAGTCCCTAGCCTTGTCCATTGTTTACTGTAACCCTCTGTGACCTAAGTTCTCTCTCCCCCTCCCAGGTTCGTGGCACATTTTTAAACCTTCCCATTTTGGGGGAATCTCATTTTCCCCATTTTCATCTTCCCCAAAGTCTCCAGCTGTTCAAATCAGTGCCCTTTTCTCTTCCAGGGAGCCTGTGACATGCATGGGTTACATGTCTTATGCTCACCTAAAACCAGTAGAGTTGACAGGTTTCGTTCCTGGACCAAACTGATCCTGCAAAGTTTAATCCACATTGAGGGGAGGGAGAAGGGGTTTGCTGATTTCCTTTCCAGCCTGGTAAAAATCCGAGTTCAGCCCTTTCCAATACCCAGCCACTTAGGTCGTTGGGTTCTTGTTTCCTTCCTGATGCTAAAATGAACAAACCAACCCGCTGAAATTCTCATATAATCAATACTCCCAAACCAGTGCTTGACCATATGGCCCCATATGCAGAGGCTTTAGGTAATTTCCAGCTTGTCTTACAGGTTCTCCTAAGAAATTTATTCAAATTCCATCACTATCACAATGCTAGTTGACATCTCTAACACCCCCACTCTGCTTACTATGAGTTGGATTAAATAATATCTGTGGACTTTGTAATCCCAAAATTCTATAGTTCTAATTTCTTAGGATGTTATTTAGGGGAAATGGACACTTCACTTTTGTTCACTTAAAATTTCAAGAAGGGGATGAAATCTTCAACTTCATAGAAAAAGACGTGACTAGCACAGAATGTGCTGGTTTATGGTTCTGGCTTTTGCTTCTAGGTTACAGTTTAAAAATTATTTAAAAATATACAAGTAAATGTATACATAGTGATTAGGAATGTTTGCAGTCCATGTTAACATAGGACTGTGTAAATATTTTGACTTAATGGCTTTTAAACATTCTAAGAATTGTAACATCTCACGCAAATTAACATAGTGCTTTTTAATTATTACTGCATAAAAGTAATGAATATATTCCGACTCATTTTAAGTGCCACCAGTGAAAAATTCATCAATTTTGTCCCCTATCTCTTCTAGATTTGTGTGAAGTTTTTTTTACACTATGATGATAGTTGTGTTTTAAATTTGACTGTGCTATAATTTTATTGACTTAAACTAACATGAATGAAACTGAATAGCTTTCCCCCTTTATTTTATTTTTTCCCTTTATTTTTATACTTTTAAAACTGATCCATTTGGTTGGATACTTCCTTTGCTAATGCAGCTCACAATCCTTCAATACCTTGCCACTGTGTTGTTCTGATCCATGAATTTCCACAAATCTTCATAGAAGATCTTACTAAACTCCCTGTAGACCATTTCTCCTATTTTCTTAGTATCTTGGGGTAGACAGGTAGTTCAGGCTGTCTATCTGTTACTTGTCATTCCCACTATATAAGGCTGGCTCAGTTTTTTTCTCATCCTCACCAGGAGTGTGCTGGTAAACGCTTAACAACTAGCTCTCTCAAAATGTTCACAGGACACACTTTTTCATTTAATCTGCATTCTTGGTATAACATTTTCTCCATCACTTTTCTAAGTCTAGACAATCAACATAATAATAAATCAAGACTTGATTTTTAGTATTTGCTAGTTTCTAAGATAGATGCCCACAATGAAAATTTAATGATCAGCTCTTGAGAGCCAGTAGGAACAGACTGTAGAAAATCCCTGGTCCTGACATCATTCCTTGCATGAAAGTCTCAGTTGGTATCAAGCCTGCAGCTTAATTAAACTACCAGGCACACTATTCCATTGTTATTTGGGTTATTTGTAATTAAGTGTGTGTGTGTGTGTGTGTGTGTGTGTGTGTGTGTGTCACACAGAGACACACACAGAGACAGAGACAGAGAGAGGAAGACTAGCATTTCAATATAGCAGCAGGTATAGGCACGGTTATGTACTTAATGAATTTTCCTAGGTGATACTTGAAATGCTATATGAGCAACATCATCCAGTTTGCAGTCCTACTTTCTGTACTAAGAAAGCCGTCACTTCAATTAACCAATTAATTTAATTAATTAGTGAGGGAGACCCTAACTTACCTAGGTTCAATATAGTGCTGGATGTACAATGTAGAATATATCCCCAAAGGAGCAAAGTAAGGAAATCTCATCTCTACACTGGAGCCTTCTTTCCTACTGTTAGAATCTCCCTTTGTTATTCACAGTCAATATTTATCCTCATTACATAGGCAACTCACCCTGTTCTACATAATTTTTTTGTGCAAAGAAAATGAATAAAGTTACCTGCGGAGAGCTATCTTGTGGAATGTTCAGTTCCATCTCTTCTTAACCTTCCAGCTTTCTCCAGCTAGTTAAAGGAATACAGAAAAAAAATGCCTATTGAAGACTTCATCCTTTGAATAGGCCCCTATGTTAGCAGAGTTAAGAGATGTTGTGACAGGAGTTTATCTTCCCTCTGACTCACCAGTTGGTACCACTCTCCAAAGATGCTAGTCCTGGTGACCCAGAATATGTTTCTGCTCCAGATCTGACTCATCTTGGTTAGGATGACTCCTATAGTCCCAGGAGGCAGCTTGCGTATCTTTTCAGGACCTGAATCTTACCCTTGACCAGTCCTGCATTTAGCAAGTTGAGGCTTTGATAATTGCCACAGCAGCGACTGCACTGAAAGAATTAGACTGAGCACTGTTGCAAGAGTCTGTCAGGGATGGACAAGACAGATCAACAGGTACGTGTCTTAGTGTTTGGTGTGGCTCTCAATCCTTTTTTCCCCCTCCTATACATTGAATCTCATGGTAGGATGTCTCTGCAAGGGCAAAGAACAAGGGAACTCAGACATATGGGAAAATGTACACCTGCATATATTTTTATGCCCTCCCCTTTGCCTTATTCTTCTGTTTTCCTGAGTCAAAACCTCCAGGAGGGAGTGGGGCTAACAGGAGCATCATCAAGATTGTCAGCTGTGTAGCATTATTATGAGAGAATATTGGTACTGAAGAGACAGGCAATTTAGGTGGTATTAGCTTGGCATTGTGGAAAGCACTGTTTGGTTTCCCAAATGGAATTCAGTTTAATCTCCAATTTGATTCTGTAGCCAGCTCATTATCTATCTGTAATGCTTATCCAAGATGATAGATAGATAATATAGATAAATATTGTATATAACATATATTAGATACACATATGTATGTATACGCTATATATTTTAGCCAGCAATCCACATTAAAAAAATAAACCATGAACTAAAAAAAGATATCTGTTCAGGTTATGACACAGTTGAATGGGAAGCTCATAAAATTAGTCCATATATATATATATATATACACACGTATATATGGACTGTAATGCAATATATGTGTATATATATATGCAATGGAATATGATGCAATATACATATATATATACACATACATGTATATTGTATTACAGTTCATATATATATTTTTATATCTTTACAGATATTTAGAGAGATAAGTATTACAGGTATAGATACATATATGTATATATACAGATATCTATATCTATTTTGATGGACTAATTTGATGCTGTATCATAATCTGAGCAAGTATACTTTTTCAGTTCATAGTTTGGTTTTTTAAAAAAACGTGGATTGTCAGTTAACACTTGTGCATTACTATGTGTTTCTTTCACTAAAGCATTAGTTTTGTAGTATTCCAAGACCCAATATGTGATGTTGTTCATGAAGAGGAAATTTGGAGAACCTCATCAATAGGCAAGCCTTTTTTTGTTTGTACCTTACATAGGGCATCTTCCATAATGCCAGCAAATGTCACTGACAAATAACTTGTTTATGCCCAACTTGTTTGAATGGACAACTAGGTGGTACAGTGGATAGCATACTGGGCAAGACTCATATTCCCGAGTTCAAATCTGCCCTCACGTACTGCCCTTACTAGCTGTGTGATTGTGGGTAAGTCACTTAACCCTGTAAAATGAGCTAGAGAAGGGAATAGCAAACTACTCTGGTATCTTTGCCAAAAAAACACCCAAATGGGGTCACAAAGAGTTGTACACAACTGAAATGATTAAGCAACAAACTTGTTTGATCTCAATGCTAAGTAATGATATATATCACTGTATAATTTTGATATATGAGAGACTTTGTGGGATTTTAGTATTCTGAGTCAAATGCTTTCTAAAAATCAATAAACAATAAACACAGGAGGATCTTACATTCTTATATCTCATTCAGTTTTGTGGCCATAAGAATAGTCTGCAATAGAAGATCTGTGAAAACCTGCTTAAGGCCAATTTTTGCTTGCATTAAGATACTCTCAATGTATGCATAGACCATTCTTATGAATATTTTATGGTGATTAGAGAGTAGGCATTCAGATCAATAATTGTTTATGTCTTGGTTTCTTTTCACTCCGATGTAAGGCACCATTTTTTAGCTTTTCTACCCTTTTGGAGTCTGCATCTTCTTCAGCTATCTGGAAAATCAATCCCTGAATACTTTAAAAATTATATTGGCATCAGCATAGGTTTCTCCTGTATGTACCTGGTCAATTTCTAATTGCTTCTCTCAAATGTCTCTTCTTATGTTCCATTACCTTATTTCCACATAGTACATTGGGTACAGAAGTGGTAGAGTCTAGGTATGATTTCATTATTGAAGATGAAAAAAGGTAATTATTAAAATGCCAGAAAATGTGTTCCATTTGATGTCCTTTTGTTGTCCTTCCAGTTTTATCTAATATACTTTTAGAATAATACAGTCTCCTTGGATCTCATTCTAATCTCTTTGAAGGCTTGTTTTCTTTTTCAGCTACTTTAAAACATTTAGTAGGAGCTTAGGCTCTTGCCATCTCCTTTTTATCATCTTACAATTGAATGTAGACTCTAAATGAGCATTTTCCTTTGCTTGCCTATTATTCTTCACTGAGCAAGGAGATCAAGTGTTTACTGACATTAAGTTAAGAGCTCATTTATTCACTCATTCAGCAAACATTCACTAATAGTTATATAAAGAGTAAGTGAAAAAATGCATCAGAATTTTTAAAAGTTGAATTTTATATATGAGATTTTAAAAATCATATTCCAGAATTACTTAGTTACATGTAGTGGTTTGCTTCAGTAAACATTTATTAAGTGCCCTCTGTAGGGGGTCATGTAATAAGATGGAGGACTAGACATTTTCTCTGACCCCCTCTATCTTTCAAAGCTCTCCAAAACAGAAATTGTGTGTAGGGAAGAACATGTCTAGAATGGAGATAGAGCTGAACACCACATTCCCGCTACTTGCCCTCTCCATCTCCTCCCAGAGCAAGTCTCAGAGACCCAAACGACAAAAATCAACCCCATGGCAGCTGTGTGACAGCTCTCTGAACTGTTCACAATAGGTCAAAGTACTGAGTAACAGAGGAAGTGTGACATGACTCTGTGCAGGGTGGCAGTCCACTAAACCTATGGGAAGGTACTCAGCATTCAACTGGAGCCAGTTCTGTCCACCCAAAAGTCACTTGGGGTAGAGACTTAGGTTGGTGTACCATGAATTGCTTAGCATGGGAAGAAGCAGAGATTCTTTGAGATTCATCTCCCAAAGAAACCACCATCTGAAGGGAGAAAGTCAGAGTCAGAAATTGAACAATAGGGGGAAATTTAAAAGAAAAATGAAAAGATGGAAATTACCAAAGATTTCAAGAAGAAGAAAACAAGTCTCCAGGTGTAGTAAGTTAGTTCAGGCATCTGTGAAAAAGTACAGCAAATCAAAAGAAGATAATTCAACACTTGAGACAGAAGATACTGTAAAATTTGAGGAAAACATGGAGCCAAATAATGCTGTTCTTGAGTGGTTTAAAAGACAAATGAAGATTCTGAAAACTGAATTTATAATCTGCACAGCAAAAATAATGGGCAAAATACAATGAAATCTGGAATGGCAAGTCTCACCAAAGAAATGAAAATGAGAACCCTAGATTGGGAATGTAAATACACAGAAGTGAAGGACAATCTAGAAGAGAAAAACAATAACATTGAAAGAAAATATGTTTACCATGTAAGCAAAACATACTGATCTAGAACACAGGATATATCAATAACTTAAAGATCACAGATTCCCCCAGAGAACACAACAGTAAAACAAAAACAAAAATCATAACACAATAATGTAGGAAATAACACAAGAGAGTTACTTAGAACTATTTTTAGCCCATCATTTTTGAAGATGACCAACGAGATCACAGGTGATATCTTGACCTGTGCATGAATTGGATTTAAGGGAGGCAGAGTTACACAAAGTCATCAGCCTCGTTCTCTCTTCCTAAGTCACTGAAGTGCAGTGGCAGGACAAAGTCAAGATGACTGGTGATGGCCCAGGATGCAGCGGATGACCTTGGCTTCTTTGGTATCTGATCAGCCTCTAAGCATTCCCTAACACCTGCTTTAGCAGACTTTCGTGGCCATTGGAACAAATTGTTCTCATCTACCCATTCCACTGAGGGATGTCTCCATATGCTTGTAGACATCCCCCTAACTCATGAATAGGTTTGAGGCCTGTTAGTTACCCTAAACCTGGTTTAGCCCATCTGCTGAGACAGTTTTACCAGGGTGTGACTGCTGCACATGCAAGAGCTTCTTGGAGCCACAGAGTTGGGTGAAGCTGGCCACCAAAAGTGGATGAGCAGTCCTGAAAAGTGCTCAGCAAACCCTCACTCCAGAGGCACTAATCCTTTCTGAACACTCCATACACCCCACAGAGAATGAAAGATCAATTGAAAGAATTCACAGATCACTTCTAGAATTTAAAAAACAAACAAACCCAAGGTTGCACACTCCAAGACATATAGTAGTTAAATTAATAATTCATTTCAGAAACAAGTTATTACAAGCAATTGAAAGAAAGGCCTTGAAATACAAAGTAAAAGAAATCTGAATAAGAAGACTATTATAGGGGCAGCTAGGTGGCGCAGTGGATAGAGCACCGGCCTTGGAGTCAGGAGAACCTGAGTTCAAATCCGGCCTCAGACACTTGACACTTACTAGCTGTGTGACCCTGGGCAAGTCACTTAACCCCAATTGCCTCATTAAAAAAAAAAAAAGACTATTATACCCTCTAGAAAATGTAGGAGGAAATGGAATGTGTTCTAAAAAAGCAATGAAGGGGGCAGCTAGGTGGCGCAGTGGATAAAGCACTGGCCCTGGATTCAGGAGGACCTGAGTTCAAATCCGGCCTCAGACACTTGACACTTATTAGCTGTGTGACCTAGGGCAAGTCACTTAACCCTCATTGCCCACCAAAAAAAAAAAAAAAAGCAATGAAGCTCAAGATTCAATACCCAGTCCAGAGTGACCTACACGCAAAATCTGAGCCTATTCATAAATGAAAAAAAGATGGATGTTCAATATAAAGAGGAATTTGAAACAATATTAGAAAGAAAATCAGATCTGAAGAAATTATTTTCTTTTAAATGCCCCAGACAACAGAAATGCAGGAAGATTAAATGAATTTTGCAGTCATTTCTAGGCAGGGTGTCATCAGGTTCTGTCCATAATGTCCCAGGCCCATTGTTATCTCCACCTGTCTTCTGCCTTCACCCCTATCTTCATATGTACATTTAGAAAGAAGTCTCTTATTAGCCCCTCTGCATTTCTTTTGTCTGGGGCATTTAAAAGCAAATAATCTCTTCAGGTCTGATTTTCTTTCTAAGATTATTTCAAATTTGAAAATATATGTATATATGTATATAATGCATATATTAGGGCACAGAGATATTTCAAACAAAAGTTAAGAGGCAAAAATAGTTATTCTGTCGTTTACAGACCAAAACATAAAAAGAGTAATTGGTTCAGGATAATGAGGAAAAAACAAAGATTGAAAGGAAGATCTAA
The DNA here is from genome assembly GCF_019393635.1 of Dromiciops gliroides. Taxonomy (NCBI): domain Eukaryota; kingdom Metazoa; phylum Chordata; class Mammalia; order Microbiotheria; family Microbiotheriidae; genus Dromiciops; species Dromiciops gliroides. The sequence continues at coordinate 153,560,983 of NC_057862.1, forward strand.
CAATGAAATCCTAAATAATGAGTGAGTAAAAACAACAAATCATATATAGAGAGCATTATGAAATATAAAATGGATAATTTTGATTATATAAAATTAAAAAGGTTTTGTACAAAGCCAGGGCAACCAAAATTAGGAGGAAAGCAGAAAATTGGATGGAAAAATTTACAGCAAGTATCTCTGAAAAAAGCCTCATTTCTCAAATACATAGAGAACTGAGTGTGATGTTTAAACTCTAGATTGTGTGATGGCCTTAAATTTAAAAGCTTCAGTACCAGTCTTTGGGCACTAAACATTTATTAAAAGCATACAGGTATTCACATGGAGTTCAGAAAGTTAAGAAAAAGAAGTCCTACCTAGCCTAGAGTTCCAGCCTGGTTGGTTCTTCCTCAAGTCCTCCTCCACAAGCCTGCTTTAATCAGGAACTCTCCAGCAAGCTGATTGTGGAAGCTTTTTATAGGTCTGGAACAGAGGCAGTCCTTACACACTGCTTCAAGCTGATTGGTTGGTGTCATCCAAATCCATTGGTTTTGAGTTGTTCTCAAGTTGAGGTCATAGTCTATCTTCTGAGAACAATACCTTCTTAAGGGATAGCCAGGTGTGATTACAATCCAGTTAACTTGAAGTAGGCTAATCAGCAGTCAATCACTCTCACTTGATTCAATCAGTCTAAATTATTCTCCAGGTGGGTCTTTGAGTATCTGCTAAATCCCATTATTTCATCACATTAGTCAAATTTATAAGAATACAAGTCATTCTTCAATTGATAAATGGTCAGAGGCTATGAATAGGCAGTTTTCAAACAAAGAAATCAAAGCTATCTATAATCATGTGAAAAAAAGTTCTAAATTGATATTAATTAGAGAAATGCAAATTGAAACTGCTCTGAGGTACCAATCCATACTTGTCAGATTGGCTAATATATGACAGAAAAGGAAAATTATCAATATAGGAGGGAATGTGGGAAAACTGGGACACTAATGCACTGTTGGTTTTATAAACTGATCCAACCATTCTAGAGAACAATTTGGAACTATGCCCAAAGGGCTATAAAACTATGCATATACCCTTTGATCCAGCAAGACCACTACTAGATCTATATCTCAAAGATTTTTAAAAAAGGGGTGGGGGGAAGGACCTATTTGAACAAAATTATTTATCTCAGCTCATTTTGTTGTATCTAAGAATTAGAAATTGAGGGGATGCCCTTCAATTGGGAAATAGCTGAATAAGTTGTATCATATAATTGTAAAGGAATACCTATTGTGCCATAAGAAAAGACAAGCAGAGGCAGCTAGGTGGCACAGTGGATAAAGCACCGGCCCTGGATTCAGGAGGACCTGAGTTCAAATCTGACCTCAGACACTTAACACTTACTAGCTGTGTGACCCTGAGCAAGTCACTTAACCCCAATTGCCTCACAAAAAAAAAAAAAAAAAAGACAAGCAGGATGATTTCAGAAAAACCTGGAAAGACATACATGAATTGATGCAAAGTAAAGTGAACAGAATCAGAAGAATGTTCTACATAGTACTGGCAATATTGTACAATGAACTGTGAATGACTTGGCTATTCTCAGAAATACAATGATCTAAAAAATCCCAAAGGACTAATGATGAAGCATATATTCACCTCCAAAGAAAGAACTGATATTGATTGAACATAGACTATGAACACATGCTATTTTCACTCCCCCATTTTTTCTTTTCTTATACAAAATAACTAATATGGTAATGTTTTACATAATTGTACATGTATAATCTATATCTGATTTCTTACTGCCCCAGGAGGGATAGAATTTGGAACTCAAAACTTTAAGTAAAAATGTTTATTTAAAAAAATGCTTTCTGCCTCCAGAGAAAGAACTGATGTTGTCTGAATACAGACTAAAGCATACTCTTTCCTTCCTTCCTTTCTTCCCTCCTTCCTTCCTTCCTGAGTCTTCTTACACAAAATGACTAATATGAAAATATTTTACATGATTGCATATGTATAACCTGTATTAGATTGCTTACTGTCTCAGGGAGTGGGGGAGGGAAAGGAGGAAAGGATAGAATTTGGAACAAAAAAAAAAAACCCCAAACAACGAATGTTAAAAATTGTTTTGTATATAATTGGGGGGAAATGTAATATAATTTTAAAAAAGAATAAATTGTAGAAACTAAATAGAAATATAAAAAAATATGTGAGAGAAAAGGATAATGATGAAATAACATACTAAAATTTCTGGTGTACACCTAAACCAGTCCTCAGAGGGAAAAGCATATTTATACAAACATACATCAGCAAAATAAAAAAGAATGAGCTGACTATGCATTTAAAAAAATTAGAAAAATAACACATAAACCTAAAATAAGCACAAAAGAGGAGGAATTAGAAATTAGAGGAGAAATAGATAAATTAGAAACCCCACATCCATAGAAATGATAAATAAAGCTAAAAGGTGGTTCTTTGTAAAGACCGATAAATTGATAAACCTTTAGCTAATCTGATTTTTAAAAGGCAGAAAATCAAATTAATAAAAGACCAAATGGGGGCAGCTAGGTAGCGCAGTGGATGGAGCACCAGCCCTGGAGTCAGGAGTACCTGAGTTCAAATACGGTCTCAGACACTTAACACTTACTAGCTGTGTGACCCTGGGCAAGTCACTTGACCCCAACTGCCTCACTAAAAAAAAAAAAAATATATATATATATATATATATATATAAAATAAATAAATAAAAGACCAAATGAACAAGGTGAAATCATGACACAACCAGAAGAAATGAATAATCAGAAGACATTATGCACAATTATATGCTAACAAAACTGAGAACAAAAAAGAAGTAGAATAATTTCAAAAACATAAAATACCCAATAGTGATTTTAAATAACCCAGTCTCAGAAAAAGAAATAAAATTAGGCATAAAGGAATTACCAAAGGAAAAAAATTCCTGGTTCTGATGGATCCATAGGAGATCACTATCAAACTTTTAAAGAAAAATGAGTACCAATACTTCACAAATTATCCTCAAACAGTGAGAAAGAAAGCACCTTACCAGAATCCTTTTGTGAGACAAATACAATCATAATACCCAAAGCAAGGAAATATAAAATCTAGAAAGAAAACTATAGGTCAATATCATTAATGAACATTAACTCAAAAATTAAAAAAATTTAAACAAAATCCTACCAAAGAGACTATAGCAATTTATTTAAGAAATCATTCATTATGACCAAGTAAGATTTTTGAAAATTTTTGTGTGGGGCAATGAGAGTTAAGTGGCTTGGCCAAGGTCACACAGCTAGTAAGGGTCAAGTGTTTGAGGCCAGATTTGAACTCGGCTCCTCCTGAATCCAGGGCCAGTGCTTTATCCACTGTGCCACCCAGTTGCCCCTCAAGTAGGATTTTTATCAAGCATTAAAGGATGATTCAACATTAAGAAAACAATCAACATAATTGATCATATTAAAACCCCAAATATACAAAACCATGTGATCATCTCAAGTGCAGAAAAAATCTCTGACAAAATGGAGCATTCTTTTATCCTAAAAATTCCACATGGTATAGGATAGAGGCATTTTAAAAAATAGCATTAAAAGCTTCTATCTAGGGGCAGCTAGGTGGCGCAGTGGATAAAGCACCGGCCCTGGAGTCAGGAGTACCTGAGTTCAAATCCAGCCTCAGACACTTAATTATTACTAGCTGTGTGACCCTGGGCAAGTCACTTAACCCCAATTGCCTCACTAAAAAAAAAAAAAAGCTTCTATCTAAAACCTAAGAACACACATCCACCAAATGGAGTGAAGATTTAAAAGAAAATGTGATCACTGTCTTCAAGTATTTGAAAGATTGTCCCCACATTGAAGAAGCATTAGACTTGGTTTTGTTCCACCCAAGAAGGCAGAACTAGTGTAATGATTGGAATGACGCCACCTGCTGGAGACTTACTGTAGAAGAGTTTCACCCATGAAGTGAAGGTCTTTGAGGGCAAGACCAGGAGTCTTTTCTTTGGTGTCAGGAAGTGACGCGGGCTAGTGGGAGGAGGAAGGAAGAGACTGGCGCTGAGTCTGGCTTTTTCCTGAGGACGCTGGCGGAGAAGGGAGCTAGAAATATGCTCTCCCTTTAATAGATAGGAATCTAGGCCTTTCTCTCTCTCTTTACCAAATTCTTATTCTCCTTAATAAATGCTTAAAAACCTAACTCTTGCTAAAGCTTATAATTTATTGGCGACCACTCATTAGATATTTTAGACAGACTAGCTAGAATTTTAACCCTTAACAGATGGCTGACCACGAAGAGGAAAGCTAAACCTCAGTCTTCTGATCTTCTGGTTGGGTAAGAAATTTCCCCTACCCTAACCTTTTAAATCTTAAGTACTGCTGAATTGCCAGGTGTTTTCCCTTTAAATTTTTTCGAATGGACCTTTTAAACTCCCTAATTACCCTATTTTTGATATTAGTCTGTTTAACCAGACAAATGGGAGATAAGATCATGTTAATGCTTTGTTTTTGTGGATTTTCTATTTTTCTTTTTATTTTTGTTAAAAGAGCCAGTAACTTACTCACACAAGGAAATATCTCTCCCTCTCCCAACCATGCTTTTTCAGAGAAACCTGAAGAGATTCCCGCAGCTTTTCCCAGTTCTAACACTAATTGTTGCTTTAATTTTGCATGCCTGGAGGCAATGACCCACCCTCTAGAAGCTTTTAATCCACTAGCACCTGGAGGCAAAGTGGGGGAAGAGGAATCCAGACCTGAGTTCAAAATCAGTGTGATTCAAATTGTGCTGGTCCCTCCCTCCTCTCCAGACCCCACCCTCTACTCCTCCTATGGCCAAGCCCATAGCTTCCCCTGCCTGGGAAGTCCAGAGATCTGGTGCGCATGCTCAACTTTTTCTACCTGCATTTGCAGCTTCAGGCTCAGCCCTTCCCCGGCCTGGCTGTGCTTTTGAGACAATCTTAGAAACTCTTTAAATTCCAGATATGCTCGTTTTGTTCATAATTTTGCTAACCTGCTTTTGTCTTTAATTAGTAATCTTATAAAGCATTTGTATGGTGAAAAGCCCGACAGACAATATAGAGGGGTTAAAGAAGAAAAACTTAAGCTGAATAAGAATGACAATCAACATAGTTCAAGACTCTGCTTCTTTTGCCATGGAAGGGTATATATTTACAGAAATGTAGAAGTAAGCAGCAAGGTATTGATATGAGTATTGGGGATTTTAGATATCGGAATCAAAAGTGTTCTAAATTCACTCAGATTATTAATAGTATCAGTTCAGAGGTTACATAGGATTTCTATGCTATTACATATACATTTTGAAATTAATGGTATGGGTTTATTTTCATAGAGATTTTAATGCTTTTGAGATTGTGTCTTATACTTAGTTTCTAAAACAAGGAGAATATTTGTAAAAGTTTTTTATAGTCATGTGATCAAGTTTATATTTCATAATACTCATTAATATTAAGTTCATGCTCATTTAGATTTCCTTAGTTTGAATTTCACTGTCTTTTATTGTTCCAAGTGTATTTTCTTCTATACATTTATCTAATTTTAAAAAATTGCAAGATGGTTTTGATTTCATAATACAATGTTAATTCTAGGAGTATTGTGCTCCCATGTTCTGAGTTGTTTGTTTTTGTTATTTTTTCTCAACTGATTATTTGATCAAACTCTTTAAAGCATTTCCCTGGCAAATTGGTTGCCATGGCAAGTGTAAAGAAGTATTATTTTTAATAAGCATATTCCAAAAAAAAAAGAGGGGAACATTTGTAAAAGTTTTCTTTTTTCAAAAAAAAAAGTTTTCTTTGAGATTCTGTTGTGCTTTAACTTGTATTTAAATATGTTCTGATTTTTCACAAAAGTAATTGTATACTAAGTAAAAAAAATGGGTATTATTTGAAATTGTTGCGTAATTATATATTGTGTTCTGAGTCAAGATGTATTCACATTTTTTGCAATCATTTATTATCCTCAATTTAAAATCCATATGAGACTTGGATTATGGGAACTTATCATTTAAGACATTAATTGCCTTTATTCTGAGTTATCAGATGCCAGTTGGCCAAGAAGCCATCCAATCACAAGAGGAATACATGCAAGAGCAGACACTGAACTGTCACATGAGGGGAGACATGCATGAAGTCAAGGTATGGCCGAGGGAATGGCTTTTGACAAATGTTGAGGTTGGATTCTCTTGGTTTAATATTTCATTTTATTTTTCCCCACAATATTGTACAGATGGCTGGAAGTATTCATCCCACCCATCTCACTTCTACACCTGGCTTCTATGCTCCCTCCTATATGCCTGATGCCATGGACATCTCAATCCCATGCATCTGATTAAGTCTGACTCAGTTTCCTCCAATATGTTCGGTGGCATGGACATATATTCCATCCACCTATTTTAAGCCTGGCATACTGCATGGACAGTACATATTACTCAAGTGTGGGAATGCTCATATCCCATCATTTCTCTGTTCTTTTATGGTAACCCCCATAATTATCTCAGGTGTCATGATAAATAACAGTGTTGAATTTGGCCTTGACATCTGTTACTAATTATATTAGATTTTAAAATTTCTCATAATGGCATGAGGATAATTAGGCAGATGATGCAAAAAGTGATGAAACAGATAAAAATTATTTTTAATAATTAATATTGCAGCAATTGTCTTCTCAATTACCCTCCATAAGGGGGGGACTATAGTAATATTATAATTTTAAAGAATGTTTCAATTTTTGTTTTATTATATGTTTCATGTGTAACAACTAAGATTCTGAATTCCCTTAGACATGTTTTTGAGAACTTTCATTGTTTGATTTGATTATTGATAAAGCTATTTTAAAGTTGTGTTAAGCTCAATTTTGTAGGAAATTTTCCTAGCTGATTACCAGTATCCACACATCAACCCCTGAAAAGACTTCCATTCCACGATTACACCTAGAGGACATCTGAGAAAAGACTTTCAGAGACTTTAAATGAACAGTTTTGATTTGTTCTTTTTGTTGGTTTTTTTCTCTTTCTGTTATAATATACACCATCTGTAACATGTATTCTCTGCAGAGGCCCTCCCTTTGCAAGACTAATGTCAAAGCGTCGGTTCATGAGGACAAAAAAAAAAATCGCCCCTCTGGACAAAACTTTCCTCTCTTCCTTTTCTATATTGTTGTTCACATATTATTAGTTAGCAATAGTTATTATATTCTTTTTACTGTTCCGTCAAGGAAACATTTTGTTTCTTGAGGAACAACAGGGGGGACTGTAATGATTGGAATGACGCCACCTGCTGGAGACTTACTGTAGAAGAGTTTCACCCATGAAGCGAAGGTCTTTGAGGGCAAGACCAGGAGTCTTTTCTTTGGTGTCAGGAAGTGACGCGGGCTAGTGGGAGGAGGAAGGAAGAGACTGGCGCTGAGTCTGGCTTTTTCCTGAGGACGCTGGCGGAGAAGGGAGCTAGAAATGTGCTCTCCCTTTAATAGATAGGAATCTAGGCCTTTCTCTCTCTCTTTACCAAATTCTTATTCTCCTTAATAAATGCTTAAAAACCTAACTCTTGCTAAAGCTTATAATTTATTGGCGACCACTCATTAGATATTTTAGACAGACTAGCTAGAATTTTAACCCTTAACACTAGGTATGAGAGATGGAGGTTGTAGAGTCAGATTTCTAGTAAACATAAGGTAAAACTACCTACTTAATTATTCCAGAAATATAATGGCCTCCATTTGGTGGATGTGTGTTCTTCATTCCTGGAGGACTTCAAGCAGAAAATGGATGACCATTTACTGGAAATATTGAAGAGGGAACTTCTACTCTGAGTTGCATTAAATGACATCCTAGCTCTCTCCAAACTCCAAGACTCTATGATTGCTCCCAGACACTTTACTGTTTTATGTACCTTTCAGACTGCTAATAAATGTAGTGATGCCCAATGAGGCTATTAAGGTGAACAGACCTTTCACTAAAAACCTCACAGAATGCCTTACTGCATTCGTTGGCTTGCAGTCAGAATAGCATAGTAATGCCTACTGGGCATACTGAGTTGTGTCCTGCTTAATTTGCCCCTTTATTAATTGCCCCCCCCACTTGTTTCTGACTTCCCAACTGAACTGTTTTAGTTGGTGGGTTTTTTCTTTCTTTCTCCATAGCAATGCCTGTTCTCCTAGCTTGTTCTACATTTTTGTTATAGCATTTGTTAAATGAAGGGATTAAACTAAGTGATCTCTAGGGTTTCTTCTTCTTGTAAAATTTTATGATTCTGTGATTCACTTATTGCCATCCATTCTATCATTTCTAATTGTTTCTCTTTCTGCTCTTTGCCACATTTTCTTTTTCTATATATTTCTTTCATGTCTATTTCATTTCTCTTCACTTCTCCCTTCCCTATTATCCCCTTCCCACTCCCTCCCCCCAATATATGAACCTAGTACAGTTTAACTTTTACAACCATTGAATGCCTGAGACCTTACCTTGATCTGGATGGATGGTCAACTAATGAGTCACCTCATTTTATCTCTGAGAACATGTGATTATCTATGATCTCCTGGGCTATTTTTGTGGCTGAGTATGCTCACAAGCTTTTTGGGTCACTTGCTAATCCAAAAATTCTAATTCAAGGTAACTATTTTGGAAGGTTTAAGATACTGATATGCCCAAGGTCTAGGGACCCTCAAGCTCTAGGCTTACATGAACCTAGGTTCCAATTTTAGGGGAGGCCTTGAAGGTCATTTTCTCTGCCTTATTATGCCTTCACTCTGAGTTTGCTGAAAAATCTCTGAATATTGTTTATACATAGCTTGAGTCTGGGGGTAGTAAGACTAATATTTCTGAAGGTAGCTCCAAGCCCACTCACTCTGATGCTTATCTGGTGCACCACTATGGATATCTTAGGCAAGGAAACTTTACTTGGCTGAATAAACTTGAAGTGTCCTCAAGGCCTATCCCTGTTGATTAGCTTTCTCTTGCTATGGCTAAGTAAATCTCTTTTTGTTGACTGATGGATGACCTATGAGTATCTTATTTTGTTGTAATACAAAACCTAAAGTACCAAGGGGCTGGCCTGAGTCAGGTCCCACCTAGAACATCAGTTTTCCACAGATGTGGTTATTAGGTTCCTCATCTTCCATATGTGTCCTGAGGGTTACAAGATACAGGAAATGCCGAAGATGCAAAGTATGTGAAGGAGCTTAAACAAAAGTAGACAAACACATTGAGATTCACAATAACCCCAAAACAATTTCTCCCTTTCTGGTGGGTACCACTTTTCCAAAAGATCCTGGAATCCTTCTGTCCCAGCTCTACCCCATGGTTTAGAAAGAATTTGGGGTTGCCACTGAGACACCATCCTGACTGATGGACCCCTTAGCCTCACAGGGTTCTATATTGTTCCTCCTAACCTAGTGCCACTATGTGATTTGGACCACCATTGGAAGAGCAATACATCTTAAAGCTACCATCCAGGAAATCCCCTGCCCTTTGGACCTATACTGCCTTACATAAATCAAGTTCTTCTGTTCTCCTATGTCATGGCTATAGTCCTTTATTGATTTCTCCAGTTGCAAGAGCTACGTGAGTGATTGGTTTTTCTCATGAGCGACACTGCTTAGGAAATTCATCTTCCCTGGCCATAAATGCAGATACCAGACTCCCAAGGCAGGTGTTGTCCAAAAAATCCTCTATCTCTAGCTGGGAGATAGGGGTTCAGAAATAATATTATCCATGAAGTTGCCTCTCAGGTGGTAGGAGTGAGCACACATAGTTTCTATGTAGTCCTCCAGAATATCCTATCACTGCTCTGGCTGCTGCCATCTCTTGGACTGGGAAAGTCAGGTCTCTGACTTTAGAAGGAAAAAAATAATGGCATCAATTTATATATCTATTTGGGAAATCATAAACAATAATAATGTCACTTTAGTGGTCTGACTGTCAGAGGTTGATGGTTAGAAGGCCTGGTTGCTCTGGATACAAGGCAGGACAGGGCAGGGTATTGTTGTGCCATGGAGTCAGTTTCTAGGAATCAGTTGGTAGAAAGATTTGGGAAAGCTATTAGACAATAGTATTAACCAATTTTGGCATTATGATCAAGAGATTGGGGTATTGTAGAAATGCAAGAGTAAAAGCAAGAGTAAAATTTCATAACCCTTAAGAAATATTTTACTTTGTTCACACACTCTCCTTCCATCCAATTCAGCAAATACTTATTAAGCCTCTTCTATATATGAGGCACTGTGTTAGGAGGTAGTAATAGAACAATAGCTACAGCAGAACCTTTATTCTCAAGAAACTTAGAATCCAATGGATTGGCCTTTGTTCAGGTATTCCCTTATACAGTTTGGATATGTGATTTCTGTGAATTTTTGCATAAGTAATAATATCAGCATCCAAAGAAGATAATTGCCCAGTTCAGAGATTTTTCTAAAATGTTTGGATAATTTGTTGATTAAAGTTCATTGAATTCTTCTTAACAGTAATAACTGAACAGCAGCCAGAGCAGTGATAGGATATTCTGGAGAATAATTGTTTGGAAGATAACAATGATGGCTCTTCACTATAAAATTAATCTTTTATTTCCCATTTGCTTATTTGTGTGTGTTTTTGTGGGGAGGGGGAAGGGTTATGATATATTTCAATATAATTGCTAAAAAGTTTTTCAGTATCTAAATTTGAAGTATTACTTTGGTAATTCCATCAGCCTCCTGTTTGATGGGACTTAAGAACCCCAGAGCTTCTTAGTGTCCAGAAATCTATTATATATTGGTAATTTTTCCTCCTTGGGTTTATCATTATGATTGCTAAACAGACTAAGGTCATGTCAGTATGAAACTATCAGCTTTATTGGTTTTTCTTTTCTACTATAGTGAATGCTACAAAATGAATCAGATCAATTATGTGATAGTACAAAATATGTTTTAAAAGTAGTCAAAATAACTTTGCTGGCTGTGCTGTAGCCAAGTTATTTTCATTTCACTGATATCATTAAAGTATCTGTAATTTATCTTTAAATGATCAACTTAGTTTTGAAATGTAATTCTCACTAACCCACCTTTCATTCTATACTTGACAACTTGAACTGTCTCTTTTTTTCTATAAAAGTATTTTATTATTTTCCAGTTACATGTAGAGATAGTTTGCAACATTGGTTTTTATAAGATTTCTAGTTTCAATTTCTCCCTCCTCTTCCCTCCCCCCTCCCCAAGACAGCTAGCAATCTAATATAGGTTATATATGTACAATCACATTAAACATATTTCTGCATTAGTCATACTGTGCAAGAAGAATCAGAGCAAAAAGGAAAAAAGCAAAACAAAAAAAATAGAGATAATATGGTTCAATCTGCATCTAGATTCTATAGTTCTTTGTTCTTTTTTCTGGATTTGGAGAGCACCTTCTACCATGAGTCCCCTGGAGCTTTCCTGGACCACTGTACTGCTGAGAAGACTCAAGTTCACCACAGCTGATCAACAGACAATGTTGTTGATACTGTGTACAATGTTCTCCTGGTTCCACCCACTCCACTCAGCACCATTTCCTGCAAGTCCCTCCAGGTTTCTCTGAAATCTGCCTGCTTATTGTTTCCCATAGCACAATAGTATTCTATTACATTTATACACCACAACCTGTTCAGCCATTCCCCAATTGATGGGCATCCCCTCCACTTTCAATTCCTTACAATTACAAAAAGAGCCCCTATAAATATTTTTGTACATGTGGGTCCTCCTCTCCTTTTCATGATCTCCTTGGGAAAAAGACCTAGTAGTGGTATTGCTGGGTCAAAGGGTATGCACAATTTTATAGCCCTTTGGGCATAGTTCCAAATTTCTCTCCAGAATGGTTGGATCAGTTCATAGCTCCACCAGCAAGGCATTAGTGTCCCAATTTTCCACAGCTTTTCCAACATTTATTATTTTCCTTTTTTGTCATATTAGCCAATCTGACAGGTGTCAGGTGGTACCTCAGAGTTGTTTTAATTTGCATCTCTCTAATCAATAGTGATTTAGAGCATTTTTTTCATATGGCAATAGGTAGCTTTTATTTCTTCATCAGAAAACTGCCTGTTTATATCCTTTGACCATTTCTCAATTAGGGAATGACTTGGATTCTTATAAATTTGATTTAGTTCCTGATATATTTTAGAAATGAGGCCTTTATCAGAAACACTGGCTATAAAAATTGTTTCCCAGCTTTCTGCCTCCCTTCTAATTTTGAATGCATTGCTTCTGTTTGTACAAACCCTTTTTAATTTAATGTAATCAAAATCATCCATTATGCATTTCATAATATTCTCTATCTCTTGTTTGGTCATAAACTGTTCTCCTTTCCATAAATCTGAGATGTAAAACATTCCTTCCTCTCCTAAATTACCTATAGTATCACCTTTTATGTCTAAATCATGTACTTATTTTGACCTTATTTTAGTATAAGGTGTAAGATATTGGTCTATTCCTAGTTTCTGTCTATCCTCCAGTTTTCCCAGCAGTTTTTGTCCAATACTGATTTCCTATCCCAGAAGCTGGAGTCTTTGGGTTTATCAAACAGTAGATTACTAAAGTCATTTACTACTGTGTCTCCTGTGCCTCGCCTATTCCATTGATCCACCACTCTATTTCTGTTTTTGTTTTTTGTGTGTTTTGTTTTAGTGAGGTAATTGGGGTTAAGTGACTTGCCCAGGGTCACACAGCAAGTAAATGTTAAGTGTCTGAGGTCAAATTTGAACTCAGGTCCTCCTGAATCCAGGGCTGGTGCTCTATCCACTTTATCACCCAGCTTCCCCCACCACTCTATTTCTTAGCCAGTACCAAATAGTTTTGATGACTGCCACTTTATAGTAAAGCTTCAGATTTGGTATAGCTAGCCCACCTTCCTGTGCATTTTTTTTATTAGTTCCCTTGATATTCTTGACTTTTTCTTTTTACAGATGAATTTTGTTATTATTTTTTCTAACTCTACAAAATAATTTTTAAGTAGTCTGATTGGTATGGCACTGAATTAGTAAATTAATTTAGGTAGAATTGTCATTTTTATTATATTAGCTCTACCTATCCATGAGCAACTGATATTCTTCTAATTATTTAGATCTGATTTGATTTGTGTGTTGCAATTATGCTCATAGAATTCCTGGGTTTGTCTTGGCAAGTAGACTCCCAAGTATTTTATATTGTCTACTATTACTTTAAATGGAATTTCTCTTTTTATCTTTCCCTGTTGGACTTTGTTGGTTATGTATAGAAATGCAGATGATTTATGTGGATTTATTTTATAGCCTGCAACTTCGCTAAAGTTGTTAATTGTTTCAAGCAGTTTTTCAGTTGATTCTTTGGGATTCTCTAAGTATGCCATCATATCATCTGCAGAATGATAGTTTTGTTTCCTCCTTGCCTATTCTAATCCCTTTAATTCCTTTTTCTTCTCTTATTGCTAAAGTTAATATTTCTAGTACAATATTAAATAATAGAGATGATAATGGACATCCCTGTTTCACCCCTGATCTTATTGGGAAGGCCTCTAACTTATCTCCATTACATATAATGCTTGCTGATGGTTTTAGGTAGATACTGCTTACTATTTTAAGGAAAGCTCCACCTATTCCTAAGCTCTCTAGTGTTTTTATTAGGAATTGTTAAGGGCTAAAATTCTAGCTAAACTGTCTAAAATATCTAATGAGTGGTCGCCAATAAATTATAAGCTTTAGCAAGAGTTAGACTTTTAGGCATTTATTAAGGAGAATAAGAATTTGGTAAAGAGAGAAGGAAAGGCCTACATTCATCTATCTATTAAAGGGAGAACACATTTCTAGCCCTGCTCTCCACCAGTGTCCTCAGGAAAGGGAGCCAGACAGAGCGCTAGTCTCTTCCTTCTTCCTCCCACTACCCAACGTCACTTCTTGATGCCAAAGAAAAGAATCCTGGTCTTGCCCTCAAAGACCTTTGCTTCATGGGCGGAACTCTTCTACAGTAAGTCTCCAGCAGGTGGTATCATTCCAATCATTACAGAATGGGTGATGTATTTTGTCAAAAACTTTCTCTGCATCTATTGAGATAATCATATGATTTTGGTTAGTTTTCTTATTGATGTGGTTGATGATGTTGATAGTTTTCCTAATGTCGAACCAGCCCTGCATTCCTGGTATAAATCCCACCTGATCACAGTGTATTATCCTGGTGATCACTTGCTGTAATCTCCTTGATAATATCTTATTTAAGATTTTTGCATCAATATTCATTATGGAAATTGGTCTATAATTTTCTTTCTCTGTTTTGGCTCTTCCTGGTTTTGGTATCAACAACATATTTGTGTCATAAAAGGACACACCTATTTTCCCAAATAATTTGTATAGTATTGGAATTAATTATTCTTTAAATGTTTGGTAGAATTCACTTGTAAACCCATCTGGCCCTGGAGATTTTTTCTTAGGGAGTTCATTAATAACTCGTTCAATTTCTTTTTCTAATATGGGCTTATTTAAGGATTTTATTTCCTTATATTTCAGTTAACCTGGGCAATTTGTATTTTTGTAAATATTAATCCATTTCATTTAGATTGTCAAATTTATTGGCATAAGGTTGGGCAAAAGAGTTCCTAATTATTGCTTTAATTTCCACTTCATTAGTGGTGAAATCACCCCTTTCATTTTTGATACTGGTAATTTGGTTTTCTTATTTCTTTTTTTAAATAAAATTAACCAAAAGTTTATCTATTTTATTGGGTTTTTTTTACATAAAACCAGCTCTTAGACTTATTGATTAATTCTATAGTTTTCTTGCTTTCAATTTTATTAATTTCTCTTTGATTTTCAGGATTTTCAATTTAATATTTAGTTGGGGATTTTAAATTTGTTCTTTTTCTAGCTTTTTAGTTGCACGCTCAATTCACTGATCTCCTTTCTCTCTTTTTTTTTTTTTCATGTAAGTATTTAGAGATATAAAATTTCCCCAAAGAACTCCTTTGGCTGCATCCCATAGGTTTTGGTATGTTGTCTCATTATTGTCATTCTCGTGGATGAAGTTATTGATTATTTCTATGATTTGTTGTTTCACCCACTCATTCTTTAGAATGAGATTATTGAGTTTCCAAGTACTTTTCAGTCTACCTTTCCATGGCTCTTTATTCCATGTAATTTTTATTGCATTATGATCTGACAAGGATGTATTTACTATTTCTGCCTTTCTACATTTGACGATGAGGTTTTTGTGCCCCAATACATAGTCAATTTTTGAAAATGTGCCATGTACCACTGAGAAAAAGGTATATTCCTTTCTATCCCCATTTAATTTTCTCCAGACATCTATCATATCTAACTTTTCTAACATTCTATTCACTTCTTTCACTTCTTTCTTATTTATTTTGTGGCTAGATTTATCTAATTCTGAGAGGGGAAGATTCAGATTTCCCACTAGTATAGTTTTGTTGTCTGTTTCCTCTTGTAGCTCATTTAACTTCTCTTCTAAGAATTTGGATGCTATACCACTTGGTGCATACATGTTTAATATTGATATTACTTCATTATCTATGGTACCTTTTAGCAAGATGTAGTTTCCTTCCTTATCTCTTTTAATTAGATCTATTTTTGCCGTTGCTTTGTCTGAGATAAGGATTGCTGCCACTGCTTTTTTTTTTTACTTCAGCTATAGCATAATATATTCTGCTTCAACCTTTTACCTTGACCCTGTGTGTATCTCTCTGCTTCAGATGTGTTTCTTGTAAACAACATATTGTAGGATTCATTTTTTAAATCCACTCTGCTATTCACTTCCGTTTTATGGCAGAAGTTCATCCCATTCCCATTCGCAGTTATTATTACTGTCTATTTCCCCTCTTTGTATTTTTTCCCTCTTCTTTTCACCCTATTCCTCCTCACCAAAGTTTTGCTTCTTACCCCTGCCTCCTTCAATCTGCCCTCCCTTTTATTAGCCTCCCTCCCTTTTCTTTACCCTTTTCTGCCCTCCCTTCTATCAGCCTCCCTTTCCCCTTACCCTTTTGCATCCCTAAAGAATAAGCTAAATTTCTTTATCCAAATGAACGTATATCTTATTCCCTCTTTGAATCAAATCTAATGAGAGTAAGGTTGAAACAAAGTTCACCCCTGCCTTCTTTCCCTCTATCATAATAGGTTTTTTGCACCTCTTCATGTTATGTAATTAAACCTATTCCACCTCCCCTTTCCTCTTCTCCCCACAAACTCCTTTTAATTTTCTTTATATCATCACATCAATGACAATTTATATTTATACCTTCTGTGTATAATCCTTCTGTCTACCCAAATAGACATACAGTTCTCAAGAGTTATAAGTATTATTTTCCTGTGTAGGGATGTAAACAGTTTAACCTTATTGAATAACTTTTTTCCCCTGTTTACCTTTTTAAACTTCTCTTGAGTCTTGTGTGTTAAGATCAAATTTTCTATTCAGTTCTGGTGTTTTCATCAGGAAACCTTGACAGTCCTCTATTTCATTGAATGCCTATTTTTTCCCCTGAAAGAGAATGATCACTTTTGCTGGGTAATAGATTCTTGGCTGCAATCTAAGCTCCTTTGTCTTCCAGAATATTGTATTCCTAGCCTTGTGATCCTTTAATGTTGAAGCTGCCAGGTCCTGTGCAATCCTGACTGTGGCTCTATGATATTTAAATTGCTTCTTTCTAGCTGCTTGGAGTATTTTCTCCACCTGATAATTCTGGAATTTGGCTACAATATTCCTTGGAGTTTTCCTTTTGGGGTCTCTTTCAGGAAATGATTGGTGGATTCTTTCAATGATTTTATCCTGTAATTCTATAATATCAAGGCAGTTCTCCTTGATAATTTCCTAGAATATGATGTCTAGAATCTTTTTCTGATCATGGCTGTCAGGCAGTCCAATAATTCTCAAAATGTCTCTCCTGGATCTATTTTCCAGGTCAGTTTGTCTTTCCAATGAAGTATTTCACATTTTCTTCTATTTTTTCATTCTTTTGATTCTGTTTGACTGATTCCTGGTGTCTCATGGACTCATTAGCTTCCAACTGTCCAATTTGAATTTTTAAGGCATTCTTTTACTCAGTGAGATTATGCACCTCCTTTTCCATTTGGCCAAATGAATTTTTTAAGGAATTGTTTTCTTCAGTTAATCTTTGTGCTTCCTTTTCTAAGCTGCTGGTTCTTTTTTCATAATTTTCTTGTGTTGATTTCATTTCTCTCCCCATTTTTTCTTCCATCTCTCTCAGTTGATTTTTAAAATACTTTTTAAGCTCTTCCAAGAAGACTTTTTGGTCTTGGGACCAATTCATCTTCCCTCTTGAGGTTTCACATGTAGGTAACTTGAGAGTATTGTCCTCATCTGAGTTTGTGTTTAGCTCTTCCCTGTCATCACAGAAGCCCTCAATGGTAAGAGCTCTTTTTTGTTTCTTACTCATATTGCAGCTTATTTTTTTTTAAAGTTGAGGTCTGCTCCTGGGGCCCCAGGGTCACTGTTTCAAGCTTCTTGTGCTGGGGTATAGGGGCTGTGTCACTGGCTTTCTACTCTGAGGCCTCTATGGCTTGTGGATTTCTCAATGCCCTGGGCTTGCTCCCTACACTTTCTCTGCTGTGCTGGGATGGCCAGACTTGGTCGTGCCTGTCCTGTGATTGGCCCTCTATTTGGTAGCCTACCCTCTCAGCTGGTGCTGGTGGATCTCACCACTGACCTGCTGCGTCACCAGCTTGCTGAGTAAGGCTCAAGGGGCCTCAGTTGCTTGGCTGTGGCCTAAAACTTCCTGCTGACTTGCCCAGGCCCCCTCCATGCCATGCTGTGCTGAGGTGTGCTGTGCTCCCTTTTTGCCTGAGTGAGACTGACCTTTCCTGAAGTCTTCTAAATTATCTCAGGTTGGAAGATTGTGTCTCTCTGTCTTTTTGTAGGTTCTGTAGTTTCAGAATCCGTTTAGAGACTTAATGTTCTTTTTGAGGGAACCGAAGGAGAGCTCAGCCAACTTGTTGGCCTCTCTTTGCCATCTTTGCCCCGCCTCTGTCATTCCCAGTCTCTTTTTAAAAATCCTTGTATGTCACTCAAAATAGGTGATGTCACATACATACAAACATGTAGTCTAAGATGTATTTGTAGAAGAGTTACTGTCAGCCAGTCAACTTAAGTCTTGATTGTATTCCCTTAGCAAGAGTGAGGGGGAGGTTATAGTGTGTTGATTGTATTGTGAGCATCATTTGGCATTTTGATTTCCTTCTCTTGTCACCCTGAATCAAAACACAATTCAAATTACTTGGGTGACACAATAGCTTGGGACCACAGCTTCAGTGGGAAGGGTTCTGACAGGAGCTGAGATAAACAGCAGGCCTAAAACAATGGATTATTGAGTGGAATATAATCTCGAGACACAAAACTATTTATAAGATGCCTTGAAACCTTAACTGTTTGCAGGTTTCCAGGTTTATTTATGTAGAGTTGCCAAGGGTTAGAATCTTTTTCAAAGAAAAAGCAAAATCCCCATTCTGAAATTCAAGTTATCAATTATTTATTAATCCCCTACAATGTGCAAGGCATGGTGCTTAGCTGTGGGAATACAAAGGCAACACTGAAATGATCTCTGACCTCAAGTTTATGTTCTACTAGGGGAGTACATGAAAGAAGTAAACCCAAAGCATATTCACAAACATCTAATTTCTTTCTGACATCAACAGTAGGATACAGTTATCCCCATTTTCCTCATGAAGGACCCAAGCCCCAGAGAGATGGTGACTCACTTGCTCAGTGTCATTCTGCTGGCAAATTGTAGAGCCAAGACTATCATGGTTCTCTAGCCATCATCCCTGTTTCCTCCCCACTGAAAACTCAGTTTCTGTCACTCAAATTACCCTGGGCTCTGACAGGTTGTCTTTGCTTTATTTTGTTCAGATGCAGATTCCAACCTCACTTCCTAGTCATCTGCTAACCATGCCACCTGCCCACCAACCACCATCTTTACATCCTCCCCATCACTTTCCAGATCCCCTTTATGTCTTGTCCCATTAGACTATAAGGACAGGGATTGTCCTGCTTGTTTTATTTGTATCTCCAATGCTTAGTAGACTGGCTGGCACATAGTAAATGCTTTATCTATCTATCTACCTATCTACCTACCTACCTACCTATCCATCCATCCATCCATCCATCATATGTGTCCCCATCTTAACAAATTTAAGAAAATTCATCTCAATAGAAATACAATAAATAAAAATGTCCTTCAAATAAAAAAATTATCAGAAAATATATTGCTCTTTGTTGATAATGCAGGAAGTTGTATGAAATGTTGCTTTTACAACTTAAAAAGTTACATATCAG
Source organism: Dromiciops gliroides (assembly GCF_019393635.1). Taxonomy (NCBI): domain Eukaryota; kingdom Metazoa; phylum Chordata; class Mammalia; order Microbiotheria; family Microbiotheriidae; genus Dromiciops; species Dromiciops gliroides. The sequence goes on from NC_057862.1 coordinate 153,580,248, forward strand.
GTTAGAATAACTGATTTCTAAGGTTCTTTCTGACCCTAAAATTCTGAAGAAATTAAAAGATAGTAAGTTTTATCAATTAATCAGCAAATATTTATTAATTGCTTATTCTGTAAATGGTTTTGCTAGGCACTTAGGGAGATGCAAAAAAAAAAACAACCAAACAAAACATAGCCCTTGCTCCCAGGGAGTTTGTAATCTAGTTAGGAATACAAGGAATTAATCCATTAAAAGTTTGACTTACATTTTAATATGGATAGTGTATACATGGCATTGTAGTTATGTATATTCATGTACAGTGTGACTTAGGTCCCAGATAAACGGTGTATTCTTTTGTAATGGGGGGAAGTAATTGCTTTTTAAAATTCTAGCTAAACTATCTCAAATCTAATGAGTGGTCGCCAATAAATTATAAGCTTTAACAAGAGTATTTAAGTGTTTAAGTATTTATTAAAGAGCATTAGGATCAGAGAGAAAGGTAAAAATCTATTTCTAAGAGACCCTATCATCCGACCCACCATGGCAAGGTCAGGAACCAAAAGAGACAGCACCCCTCCACTAGCGTCTGCTTCCTACTTCATGTCCCCATCCCAGAAATGAGAGGCTGGTAGCCTTGATAGACAGTACTCACGAGCAAACGTCACTTCCTGATGCTAAGGACCTTGACCATATGGCTTGCCCTCAGAGGCCTTCACCTCATGGCGGAGCTTTTCTACAGCAAGTCTCCAGCAGGTGGCATCATTCCAATCGTTACAATAGGAATTGGAGCTATGATTTAATTTCATTGGTAAAGAGTACTCCCAGGTAAGGAAACTCCCTCTACCACTGCAGGTTGGCACTTTCTCTTCAACTTATAGTATTAGGAAATTATCTAGAGCACTGAGAGTTAAGTGATTTGTCCAGGGTCACCTAGCCAGTTTATGCCAGAGAGTATACTTGAACCCAGGGCCTTTTGGCTCTCAAGCTAACTCTATTATGGTGACTCTTTAAAGAGGAAAATAATGATGCAAAAGAACAGTGCCAAATTTTCCAAGAGGGGTCAAGAAGCTTGAGGATTGAAAAAAGTTAAGAGATCATTGATAACCTGAGAGAGAGCAATTTCTATGGACAAGATTTGAATCCAGATTTAAAGGGGTTGAGAAATGAGGGAAAGGAGGAAAAAGGGAAGAGACAAACAGCTTTTTCCAGGAGTTTGACTATGAAAGGGAGGAGAGATATAGGAATGTTAGCCTGAGGAGATGGCTGAGTTAAGTAAAGATGTTTTGATGGGGGAAATTCAAGTTATTTCTTAAGAAGTAGGGAAGGAGCCTAGGGGATGATTTTAGGGACAGTCTGCTGGCAGAGGAAGGTGGAGATGACTAGTTCATTCTCTTCCCCATGGCTGAATTTTTGTTATAATTACTTTAATAATAGTGGTTAATAATAATACTGTTCTATTTCAAATATTACATCCACCTGTGGTTTCTCCCCATGTCCAAACTGCATACTGATATGTCTCTGGTGAATCGATAGACTCTGAGACTTGTATGACCTGGAAACTGCTCAGGTCAACAATCTCCTACAATCCTGTTAACTACCAAAGTTCCCTATTAGCAAAAGACCAGCTCTCATCATACTACAAAGGAGCTTTTGAACTGGAGATAATCTATAGAGAAAGAGATTGATTTTCATGGCACTTGGAACATACGCTACACTTTCCAGTCATGTGCTACTTGGTTTCCATTGGTGAGTCAGAACAGCTGGTTGGGTTCCTGGCCTGGATCAGATTGTGTCAGGGACTCCACCTTTAGGAATTCAGAGTGAGCAAACCAATATAGCCTTGGCTATATTCATGTATAGGGGCAGACCCTACAATGGTTCATGCCACTGACAACAGAAGAGAACCCCTTCCCTAATCCCTGGCTGAAGTTGAAAATTTTGTCTTAGGACTCTAAGAAATTTTTGGGGAACTGTTTAAGCCTGTGACCAACTTGAGCATGGAATTTAAGAGCAGTGATCACCTGTAGATGATTCTAAAGCTTTCTCAATAGTTCTGGCTTGTAATTACTCAGTTTATGGGGTAGTTTGCTAAGCGTCTTTTGAGTTCACTTAAGGATAAACCCTTTAACAAAGAACTGAAATAACAGAATCTCAGATTTGAAAGAGATCACTGAGGTCATCTAGTCCAACCCTTTTTTTTTTTTTTTTTAGTGAGGCAATTGGGGTTAAGTGACTTGCCCAGGGTCACACAGCTAGTAAGTGTTAAGTGTCTGAGGCCGGATTTGAACTCAGGTACTCCTGACTCCAGGGCCAGTGCTCTATCCACTGCTCCACCTAGCTGCCCCTAGTCCAACCCTTTTTGAATAAGAATTCTCTCCAAAATGTCTCTTACAAATGGTAATGCAGCCTTCCCTGGAAGAACTCTTGCCAAAAAGAATCCACTTGAAAGGCAGCCTAGTCCCCTTTGGTATAGCTCTAATTATTTGGAGATTTTTCCTTAAACACACCCTAAATTTGTTTTTATTTAATTTCAGTTCAGGCAGTCAACCAACAAGGATACATTAGGCACCTACTATTTCTATGCTAGGGGCTAGTTCTGCCCTCTGCAACTATCCTTTCAGATGCTTGTGGACAACTATCATGTTCTCCCTATTTGTTCTCTCTTCCCATATAAAAATATATATTTTTTCCAAGTTAAACATCCTTTATTTCTTCTACTGGCCACATTGTTAGATACCCTGATTAACCAGAGTCTTCCTTTTAGTACCTGGTTTTAGACTCATTCTGCCAAATCTCTGCCTGGTCCTTTCACATTTCCAATTATATAGATCCTCTTCCTCCTCCCCTTTTAACTGTTTCCTTCTCCAAGGCTCACCTGAAAGAACCTTGTCAACTAGGAAGCCTGTTAAACTACATGATTCTTATGCAACAGACCATGTCACTGGACTCTCTGTTTACGCAGCCTAAGATAACATGCGCTTGTTCACCATGTCACACAGTTGACTCATATGGAGGTTCCAGTCCACTAATGCCCCCTAGTCTTTGTCATGCAGGTGGTTGCCTATTCCTCACACATCTTATACTTCTGCAGTTTAGTTTTTTGAACCGTAATATAGGACTTTCTAATTATCTCCATTGAATTTGATATTGTATTTTTCTCCTTATTCTAGCCCAGAGATGTCAAACATGCCACCTGGAGGCTACTTTGAAACTGTGACGTGTAAAATTTAATGTGGTCACCTATTTCTATCTGAAATGTAGGGAAAATTAGCTGGGGTTTCTAATATATTTGTTACTTAGAAATTAGAGACTACTGCACCAGTTTTGGGCATTAAGCATTTATTAAAGTATATTAGATATTAGTAAAGAGAGAACACATGACTTTGAAAGATAGGAAAGCCTAGAGAAGAGAGAAAATGGGGAATCCTAGAGAGCTGTGTCTGCACTCACCCTATTCCCATGCAAAAGAGAGAGTGTGAGTCTGTGCAAGCTCACTGAGGGCAGGAGCAGAGCCTGCCTATAAACATTGGCTCATTGGCTAGCATCATTCAAATCTATTGGTTCACTGGATTTGAGGGCAGTTTGGTGCAGTCATGCTGATGTCAGAGCCCAGAGAACAGGTCCTCTGATGGGAATAAAGCTTTCAGGGTAGGTGTGGTTTGGGGGACCCTGGAAGTCCCAAAACCCCTATTATTTTCTCCCAGTCCCCCCTCTACTTCGTTAAGAAACAGGGTTTTCGGGAGCAGCTAGGTGGCACAGTGGATAGAGCACCGGCCCTGGAGTCAGGAGTACCTGAGTTCAAATCTGGCCTCAGACACTTAACACTTACTAGCCGTGTGACCCTGGGCAAGTCACTTAACCCCAATTGCCTCACTAAAAAAAAAAAAAAGAAACAGGGTTTTCTTAAATGAAGCAATGAATATGACAAAATACTTATAAAGGAGTTCTATGATGACTAACAATATAAGGGGAATGAGAAGAGAAAAAATTGAGTGATGCATTGACAAAGACTAAAGGGGGCAATCCCCTTTAGAAGATGAATATTACGGGGCAGCTAGATGGTGCAGTGGATAAAGCACCGGCCCTGGATTCAGGAGTACCTGAGTTCAAATCTGGCCTCAGACACTTGACACTTACTAGCTGTGTGACCCTGGGCAAGTCACTTAACCCACATTGCCCCACAAAAAAAAAAAAAAAAGAAGGTGAATATTACAAATAAAAAAAACTAGAGGGGGCAGTCCCCTTTAGGAGGTGGATATTACAAATAGTGTATGCAATGGGAAAAGGAAAACAGGAAAATGTCCATTTAAGTCTTTGAAAGTCTTATCTAAAATGGTTCTTGGGATGTCATCTATTTATAGCTCTAGATTCTGGCTCTGGATTCTGGGCATAGTTCTCAGGTGTGGTTGTAGAGAAGTCTCTCAGGTGTTTGAGATACTGATGATCAGCTAGAAAGTCTCCTCAGCTGATAAATTTCCAACAAAATTGATCTTAACACAACTTTAAATAGCTTTGCCAATAACCAAATCAAACAATGAGAGTTCTCAAAAATATATGTCTAAAGCAATTCAGAATCTTTTAGAGATTTTGCAATTATTGTCCAGTTGTTACACATGAAACATATAATAAAAATAAAAATTGAAACATTTTCTAAAATTTAATATTACTACTGTGGAAATTTATTTTGATTTGGGGACCCTACCTTTGGGCTGAGATTAGAAAGCCTTAGGCCCTCAGAGTCTCTTCTGTGTGGGAGGTGCTGTTGCCCCTCTCCCTCTGCTTCAGCTGAGCAAAAAAGCCCCATGGGCTGTACAAGATGCCAGGTCAGACAGCTGGGAGGGGCCTCCAGCTCCCTCTGCCCTGAGCTGATCTATCCAAGAGATCCCAGGCTTGTCCAGGCCAGGCTCTGGCATAGCCTGTTCTGGGGCATGTGATACTCAAGTGTCCCCCCAGCCCCAGCCGCAGCCCTGGCTGGTGGATTAGCTTGGGGTCTGTGGGGGTGCAAAAAAAGTCCTGAGATTTGAGTGGAGAAAAGGAAAATATATATAGGCCTGGGAATTAGACTCAGGGGGGCCGGTGGACAAGATTAAAGGAGGCTGACAAGATTAGAAGAATGGAGGAGAGGGGTGGCAAAGGCAGCAGAGGTCAGACTGATGGAGCAGACAGACAGACAGACAGAACAGGAGGCAGCAGAGAGCACAGAAGCAGTCAGCACAGGGTACAGGTTGGAGAAAGCAAAGATTAAGAGAACAGAAGGACACTGGAGCACTAGGAGAACGGAAGGAGAGGTCGGTGAGAGAGAAACACAGGGATTCAGCGGTGGCAGTAAGGAGAGGAAAGTTAGAAGCAGGGGGATCTACAAAGTGAAAGGGGGCTCTGAGTTAGAAGAAAGTAGCTGAGCAGGGAAAACGGAACATATCCTAAGGCAAGAGGTGGCTAAGGCCCTTATTATATTAAAAAAAAGTTCCAGGCACAGCAGGTGGGAAAGAGACGTGGTGGAAAGAGACGCGCCACAATGCAGTCAGGTTGTACATTGTGGGGACCAATTTTTAATTGGGGAGTGCTAGCTAAGCAGCTCACCACAATATTGGGGCAAGGAAGGAGACCAGCAGCCTCCCTCAAAACAGAACAAGATTTATTTTAACAAGAACGAACTTAAAAACAAAACACAAACAGGATCAGTAGGCTTAAGGGAAAGGAAATAAAATGGGGAAAGGGAAATTATAATAGCTGAAAAAATACCACCGCCCAGGAATCAGCTGAAAATACGCAGCAGAATGCCTGTCGCTTTCCAGCTTCCACCTAGAATGCCCAATTCTCCTCCCCCAAACCTAAAAACACCCCACACAGCCCCAGCCAATGGGATGGCCACTCTGACAGTCATATGACTGCCCTCACTAGGCTTCCAATCATTATAATTTTGCCAGGCCCATGTAGGTGTCAGTGAGTGGTGATGAAGTGAGGTGCCAGAGCCCTGGCAACAGCTACAACCAGTGGGTGAAGCACCGTGTGGTTTGCGGAGCCCCAGGCCAGTGAGCGCCGAGGCATAAAAACCTCAAATAACAATTAATTCTTTATATCATTTTATTTCCCTGTATTCTTAATTTTTAATTTTTTTTTTTTACGGGGCAATGGGGGTTAAGTGACTTGCCCGGGGTCACACAGCTAGTACGTGTCAAGTGTCTGAGGCCGGATTTGAACTCAGGTACTCCTGAATCCAGGGCTGGTGCTTTATCCACTGTGCCGCCTAGCTGCCCCCGCGCCACCTAGCCGCCCCCTATTCTTAATTTTAAATAGTATCTCATAAATAAACTCTGCTTTGATTATTTAGTTAAGAGGCTTATTAATCTTTTGCTTATCAATTTTGGGAGTGGAGCAGTGTGGAGAAATTTTTAAATGGCCCATATTAAGTTAATAGCAGTCAGATAGCCAGTTAGTCAAAATTCCACAGATTAATCACTCAGATAGGTTAGTCCCCCCAAATTAGGCCAGTCATTTAAAATATTTTTACATTTGAATGGCAACCACGAAGGAATTTACGGCCCAATGATAATTTTTGTAAACTTATATTTTTTCATATAAGCCTAGTTATATAATTTTTCAGACTAGTTTTCCTAGCTAATAATTAATTTGTTCACACTACATACCCTGCTCTGGAAAATAAATTGAGAAGGTATGACATAAAAGTTGTCAGATAAATTTCAGTTGCAATAACTTCTTAACAAAAGTGGATGTCTCCTTAAGTTACTTGCAAAAGAGTCCATAAGTTATACTGGTATACCCTTCTTTAATACAGGGCTAAGACAATTGCGATGTTAATCAAGAAAAGGATTTATATCTTAATTTTACCACTTTGCATCATCTGCCTAATTATCTTCATGCCACTATGAGATAGTAAAGAATCTAATATAACTGGTAACAGATGCCAAGGCCAAATTCAACATCGTGTTTATCATGACACCTGAGATAATTATGGGGTTTCCATAAAAGAACAGAGAAGTAAAAGAAATGAATGTTGCTAAGTCTTGTGGCTTTGCTCACAGCCAATGCAGTATGTTGAGGGGAAACTGAGTCAGATGTATGGGATTGAGACGTCTATTACATCAGGCATAGAATGAGATGGCATAGTCCAGCCATCCAGTGCTGTGGGGGGCGGGGCGGGGAATTAAACCAAGAGAATCCAACTTCAGCTCTTGCCAATAGCTGTTCTCTCGGCCTTTCCCAAGGCAGTGTAGTACCTGGACTTTGTGCATGTCACCTATCCTGTGACAGTTCAGTACCTGCTCTTATATGTATTTCCCTCATGAATGACTGGAATCTTGGCTGCTCTGATCTGATAACTCAGAATAAAGGCGATTAATGTCTCAAATGGTAAATTCCCATAATCCAAGGCTCTTATGGATTTAACAACTGAGGATAATGATGACAGCAAAAAATGTGAATTAGTTTTATGACTCAGGATATAATATATAATACACAATCATTCCAAATAACAATTACAAATATATAATCACAATCACATATAATAGATGATAAATGTAAATGACTGACATTTTTATTCATTATTACATAATTTCCATCAATGCATTAATAAGTAAAATCATATGACCTTGAGAATCAATGTAAGCTGCCCATGAATACTTATTATATATCTATTTTTAAAGCTTCATAAAAATAATACTTCTAGAATTAATTTACACTTGCCATGGCAATCAATTTACCGAGGAAATACTTTATGTAATTTGATAAAATAATCAGTTAGAAAACAAACAATTTAGAATATGGGAGAATAATATTCCAGACTTCATACTGTATTATGAAATCAAAACCATCTTGCATTGGTTCAAAAATAGATAGATGAACAGAACAAAATACACATGGAAGAGTAAAATACAATGAAATTCAATAGCCTAGTAATTTAAAAAATATAAAACATACTGTGAAAACTGGAGAATTCTAAATGAATATGAACTTAATATTAATGAGAGTATTACAAAATATAAGTTTGATTACACCTTTGTGAAAAATCAGAATATATTCTAATACAAGTTAAAACACAATCTTAAAAGAATGAAAATCTCTATGAACATAAACCCATACTATTAATTTCAAAATGTAGATGTAATAGCATAAAAAAGAAACTTTTGTGTGAGAAAATAATAGGGGTTTGGGGACTTCCAGGGGCCCCCAAACCACACCTACCTGAAAGCTTTGTTCCCATCAGAGGACCTGTTCTCTGGGCTCTGACATCAGCATGACTGCACCAAACTGCCCTCAAATCCAGTGAACCAATAGATTTGAGTGATGCTAGCCAATGAGCTTTGAACAGTGTTTATGGGCAGGCTCTGCTCCTGCCCTCAGAGAGCTTGCACAGACTCACACTCTCTCTTTGGCATGGGAATGGAGTGAGTGCAGACACAGCCCTCTAGGATTCCCCATTTTCTCTCTTCTCTAGGCTTTCCTATCTTTACTAATATCTAATATACTTTAATAAATGCTTAATGCCCCAAACTGGTGCAGTAGTCTCTAATTTCTAAGTAACAAATATATTAGAAACCCCTGCTAATTTTCCCTACACTTGGGACAGAAATAGGCAACCATACATTTAATTTTAAATGTCACATAGCCTATTATAACACTCCTCGGGCCCCAAACCAAATTAAAATGTAACAAGGTTTTCTAAGTCAATATGCTCCCATACTCTACTGTTCAAGACCATTGAGACCTTTTGGATTTTGATTCTGTTACTTCTCCTAGTTTCATGCCATTAGTAATTTGATAAACATGTTAAAAATTTTTAAACAACACAAGGCTTAAGACAGATCCCTAGGGCATTCTCTGAGTTGACCTCAAGCCATTAATAGCAACTCTTTTGGTATTATTGTTTAAACCATTCTCAATCTAACTGTATTATCATCTAGACCATATCTCTTCATTTTATTCAAAAGAGTAGAATGAAAGAATTTTTCAAATTATTTGCTGAAGTTTAGGCATACCTAAGTCACTAGTGACTCCTAATTGCCAAATCCAACAAGATTTTCTTATTCTTCAATCTCTGATTTCTCAACAACTTTTGACATCGTTAACTGCCCTGTCCTTATTGAAATTTTCTCTTCCCTTGGCTTCTATGATACTGTATTCTCATGATTCTCTTTGTAGCTTTCTGATAATTTCTTTTATATACTCCTTTTTCTGATTCTGCTTGCTTTTCCCACCTCCTAGATCCAGGAGTTCTTATCCTTTGTAGTGTCATGGATACCTTTGGCAGTCTGATGAAGCCTAGAGAACCCTCTGGAATCATAAAACATAAAATAAAATATACAGAATTACAAAGAAAATGAAAGACTAGTGAAAATAAAGATGTAATATTTTTCCCATCTAAGTTTACAGACCCCCCTGAAATCTCTCCATAAGACCTTTTTGGACTTATGAACTCCAGGTTAAAAATCCTTGTGCTAGATGTTGGAGTATGTTAAGGCTCTGTCATCAATTCTATTTTCTCTTCACATTATCTCACTTGGTGATCTTATCTGTTCCCTTGAACTATCAGCATCATGGAAAGATTTTTAAGAGGGTGGATGCCATATGGTCTCAGATGGGAACTTCCCTTTTCCAGTAAACTGGGCCCTCAACACCAAATTATTCCAACATAAGTTCTAGTCAATAACCTGAAATGGGAAGGACTTTTGATCCTCATATCTTGCTCGAGCTGTGTAAACTGATGGTTGACTGAGGAGTTTGTTGAACATTTTTCAGTATTCTTTAAGGCAGATCATGCATCATTCAAATAGATTCCTATTTGCTTGACAACACAGGAGGTAGTCCATCAGACTGCCCGTCCCAAGAAATCTATTTCCACATTGGTTGTGAACTTCCAGGACCATAAAATTACGAATAAATGTTTGCATGAGACATCGAGGATATTCAACCATCTACCAGACTATTATGCCTAGAGGGCTGATATAGGCTGACATTTTGTTGCATACTTGTGGAATTCCCAGGTCTTCTCAGTCAAGGATGCTACCTAAACCCACTGGTTAGGGTTTTTTCCCCTGACATTGTGCCTAAGCTGTCTCTGTAGGGCAACATTTTCCTTTTAATAGTTCAATCCAAATTATATAGGTCATGGCATCCAGAATCACCATATCTTTTTGTTTTTGTTTTTTTGGTGTTTTTTTTTGGTGAGGCAATTGGGGTTAAGTGACTTGCCCAGGGTCACACAGCTAGTAAGTATCAAGTGTCTGTGGTCAGATTTGAACTCAGGCCCGCCTGACTCCACGGCCGGTGCTCTATCCACTGCGCCACCTAGCTGCCCCCCAGAATCATCATATATTTATATTACATCGTACAATGTCATGTATAGTCAGCTGGTGTCAGCTAGGAATGAACTTACTGGTTTTGCTCCTGGTAGTTTGGAATAGCTTTTTACTGCTGGAGGTGGGAGACTGGAACTGAAATCAGGAACTTGGAATGCAAAAGAGAAGTCAGGTATGAGGTTAAATGTTAGAGAATGGGGGTCACTATAACAATAGAGATAGCTGCAATGCAAATTCAAGCCCGCTCAGATACACTGGAGCAGCCAAACAGCTGGTTTGAGGAAAAGTAGCTGGTTTGAGGGCAAAGCTTCAGGACAGCTAAGAATGCCAAACCAAATCTGAAGCGGAACCGGCACTGGCTATTTGCTGTGTTTAGCCCAGTGTCTTGATCAGTAGTTTAAACCCATGCCATCCACACCCCTTTCTGCTGCTTAGAGGAGGAGAGCTATTAAGGCCAGGAAGCACAAAAATAGGACCAAGCTGATCCTAAATGTGGGAGAGTGAAGCCTGATTTGTCCTCTAAGCTCCTGAGAGTTATAATTAACTCTATCAGGAGTTAAAGTGTAATCCTTGTGAAAAAGTCATTAAGTAAATTAATTGAATAAAAGTCTAGAAATGAATGGCAGATATATGGGATGTGAGACATACATAGGAAAGAAAGGCTAGGTATGTTATAGGAAAGGAAGGGTAAAAGGGAATTACAGTGGGACAGCTAGGTGGTACAGTGGATAGAGCACCGGCCCTGGATTCAGGAGGACCTGAGTTCAAATCTGGCCTCAGACATTTGACACTTACTAGCTGTGTGACCCTGGGCAAATCATTGGCCTGCAAAAACAAACAAAAAAACCCCAAAATTCTTTTGGGGCAGCTAGGTGGCACAGTGGATAGAGCACCGGCCATGGATTTAGGAGGACCTGACACTTTACACTTACTAGCTGTGTGACCTTGGGCAAGTCATTTAACCCTAATTGCCCTGCAAAAAAAAAAAAGGGAATTACAGGAATCTATTGATGGAAACCAAGGGGAAAGATTCAAGATAGAAGCATTGGGATGTGGTTTGAAATGACAAGCAGAAAGTAACAGAGGTGAGATATAGGTGAAGAGTGACTTGATTTGTATTGTTGGATGAAAGAAGTAGAAACTGCTGTGGCTTCAAAGACATACTTAAATAACATAGTAAATGCAGACCTATCTAAATAACTATAAATCTTTTTTTCTTTTGAATAAAAGTATTTTATTATTTTCCAGTTACATGTAGAGATAGTTTTCAACATTTGTTTTTATAAGATTTCCAATTTCAAATTTTTCTCCCTCCCTCCCCTCCCTTCCCTCCCTCTCCAAGACAGCAGGTATTCTAATATAGGTTATATATGTACAATCACATTAAACATATTTCTGCATTAGTCATGTTATAAGAGAAGAATCAGAGCAAAAAGGAAAAACCTTAAAAAAGAAAAACAACAGCACCAAAACCAAAAGAAATAGGATGGTTCGATCAGCATCCATATTCCACAGTTCTTTTTTTTTTCTTCTGGATTTGGAGAGCCTATTCCATCATGAGTCCTTTGGAACTTTCTTGTACCATTGTATTGGTGAGAAGAATCTAGTCTATCACTTTTTTTTTTTTGTGGTGCAATGAGGGTTAATTGACTTGCCAGGGTCACACAGCTAGTAAGTGTCAAGTGTCTGAGGCTGGATTTGAACTCAGGTCCTCCTGAATCCAGGGCTGGTGCTCTATCCACTGCACCACCTAGCTGTCCCCAATAACTATAAATCTTAACGCAGTATTTTTATTTTATCTAACTGTTGTTGTTCAGTCATTTTTCATTTGTATCCAACTCTTTGTGACCCCCACTTGGGGTTTTCTTAGCAAAGATACTAGAGTGGTTTGTGATTTCCTTCTCTAGCTTGTTTTTACAGTTGAAGAAACTGAGGCAAACAGGGTTAAGTAACTTGTGCAGGATGACAAAGGTAGTAAGTGTCTGAGCCTGGATTTGAACTCAGAGAGACATCTTCCTGACTTCAGACCCTGTGCTCTATCCACAGTATCACCTAGCTGCCCATTTTATCCAACTGAAGAACAAAAATCATAATGGCATATTACTATCTCAAAGAACAAGGATTGAAAATATGATTTTGAAAGATATAATAAATTAATTTCAATTATAGTTACTTTTTTATTTGCCAGGATAATCAGCATTCATCTTTGTTTATCTGTAGTCCCCAAACCATGGACTTTGGTAAGAAATTTGTATTAACGTGTTATGATATAACATATATATTACTTATAACACTTGCATTTTTTAAAACTTAAGAGAGCTTTATATATTTATATATATTTGAAATGTACTGGAATTGCCAGTTTTCTATAATTCAAACAAATCAAGTGAATGAACTGATATTAAGACCCTTGAGACAACTCACAAAAGCAAGGCAGAAGTCGAAGGGTGTCTGTGAAGCTATTTCAACAAAGAATAGTCTTCATGGTCACCTAACATATACTTGACACTTCTTCCATACTAGGATGCCTATCAGCTTGCATTTCTAAGACAAAGAATAATAAATCAACAGAATTGCTCTTGTAACATTTCCCTTCCAGGTAGAGCAGCACCTTCACTAAGACATGGGATGGTTTGGGTGCTTGGTTTTTAAAGGGTTTATAAGATTGGAGGTGCCATAGCCTTGCCTTTGACTTAGGAACACATGGCCTAAGAACAGCCTACGTATATGGAAAAACTTGGGGAGTATTCCCTTCTTGCCAACCACAGAGTTTAGGCGACACCTCTGCTACCACTGGTTTCTGTTACTCGGCTGTTGTTCCTTGAAAGTGGAGACAGAGGGAGCCCCAAGGACACATTTTCAGAGGAGCTTAGTTAGCTGACTCTGAGGCTAATTTTAATCAGCAGCTACCTCCTCAAGCGATTTGACCAGTTCAGACTTGTTTGCCAGATTTAGACCTGCTGAATGCACAACACAGAGTGACACAACCTAGGAGAGTCAATGCTCAGTGGAGCCCAATAACTCAGGAAACCACAACCAAGATTCTTTTCCTGGGGCCCAGGTCTGGTGCAGAAACCAAGAAGGCCCACACGGAAAAGGTCATATGGAGCAGGATTGGAAGGCTACTGTTGGCAGAGAGCTTTCTGAATTATGTGGCCTTCTTCCAGACTGCCTCCTCCGCCCCCACGGGCCTCCTATTGGAATAACATATCCCCTTATATACCGAGGCCAGTGTGACTCTTCACTCTTTCTCATCTCCCAGCTCCCAAACCATGTGTTGCCAAGCCCCATCATTTCCACCTTTCCATCTTTGCAACAGCTTCTATCCTAGCCCAGGCTCTCATCACCTCATGCCTGGACTATTGCAATCGCCTGTTGGTGGATCTTCCTGCCTGAAGTTTTCCCCCCACTCTCACCATCCCCCATTCAGCTGGCAAAGGTGAGCTTTGCTAAAGTGCAAGTCTGCCCCACCCCCTTAATGGTTTCCTATTACCTTGAGGCATCTAGGTAGCACAGTAGACAGAATGCTGGGCCTGAAGTCAGGAAAACTCCTCTTCCTAAGTTCAAATATGGCGCCAGACCCTGGGCAAGTCACTTAACCCTGTTTGCTTCAGGTCATCATCTGTAAATGAGCTGGAGAAGGAAATGTCAAACCACTCCAGTATCGCTGGCAAGAAAACCCCAAATGGGGTCAGGAAGAGTTGGAAGCAACTGAACAACAATTACCTTGAAGTTCAAAACAAAAATCTTCTTTTGGGCTTGTAGAGCTCTTCTTTATAGACCTTTAGTCTTCTTATACTTTTCTCCTCTCCGTATACTCTATTATCTAGAGACACTGGCTTTTCCTGTCCTAGGACAGTCCATCTCTTGACTCTGTAGTTGTTCTTCATGCCTGGAATACTCTCCCTCTTCATCTCTGCCTCTTGGCTTCCTTTGAGTTCTGGCCAAACTCCCACCTTCTTTAAGAAGGCGTTCTTGGCCCTCTTTAGGCTAGGGCCTTCTCTCAGTTGATGATCTCTAACATAGCCTGTTTATGTCATGTATGTCCATAGCTGTCTGCATGTTTTCTCCCCTGTTAGAATGTGAGCGTAACACAGTGCCTTCTCTACAGAAAGTATTTAATAAATGCCTGTTGTTTTTGTTCTTGTTCAATCTTTCAGTTCTGTCCAACTTTTCCTGACCCCATTTGGGGTTTTCTTGGCACAGATACTGGAGTGGTTTGCTATTTACTTCTCCAGTTCATTTTATAGATGAGGAAACTGAGGCAACAACAACGATAACAACAAAATGCCAGGGCGTGCCTGTGAATTTTAAAAAAATTATTGTCAGTTTGATGAGAGAATTTTCATATGCAAAGCATAACAGAAAAACAGAACTATGCATGAAACTTGCCAGTTTTTAAATGTTTAATTTTTTGTGGGGCAATGAGGGTCAAGTGACTTGCCCAAGGTCACACAGCTAGCAAGTGTCAAGTGTCTGAGGCCGGATTTGAACTCAGGTCCTCCTGAATCCAGGGCCAGTGCTCTATCCACTGTACCACCTAGCTGCCCCCTTTTGTCATTTCTTAAGGAACAATGATATTCCAATAACATTCATATACCATAAGTTGTTCAGTTTTCCCTCATTTGAGGAGAAGTGCTTTTGTTTCCAGTTCTTTGCCAAATCCAGAGTTCTTTTTACTGTCATGTTGCCTCTCAATAATACAAAATAGAATCCAATAGCTTCTAGGCCTTAGATATTCTTTGTGGGGCTGGGCAGGCAATGAGGGCAGAAGCTGGATTTGACTTAGATATTCTTCATTGTGGAAATTTATTTTGATTTGGGGACTCTACCTTTAGGCTGAGATTAGAAAGCCTTAGGCCCTCAGGGTCTTCCCCCCTCCTCCTCGGCTTCAGCTGAGTGAAAAAGCCCTGTGGGCTATACAAGACGCCAGGTCAGACAGCTGGGGGGAAAAAAAGCCCCCAGCTTCCTCCGACCTGAGCGGATCTCAGATAGCCTGTGCTGGGCACGTGAAACTTGGAGCTCACCCCCCCCCCCCCAGCCGCAGCTCTGGCTGGCGGATTAGCTTGGTCTGTGGGGGCGAAGGAAGCCCCGAGATCTGAGTGGAGAGAAGAAAAGGTGTGTGTATATATAGACCTGGGAGACGGACTAGGGGGAGGTCGGCTGACTAGAGGAGGAAGGAGAGTAGAGGGAGATGGACTAGAAAAAGAAGGAGCGAGGACAGACTAGATAGAGAGACAAGATTAAGGAGAGAACGGCTGACTAGGGTAGGAAGGAGACGGACTAAAAAAAAGGAGGGGGACGGACTAGGAGAGAAGCTGACTAGAGGGGAGCCCGGACAAGGACGGAGGAGAGTTCGGTTCAGAAAAGGAGAGCTGGGTCTGACAAGGTTACAGGCCTTAATACAAACCAGGGAAAGTGTAATGTGCCCTGAGGCCGGAGGCGGCTAAGGCCCTTATTGTATTCAAGAAGTTCGAAGCTTAGAAGGTGCGAAAAGAGACGCAGTGGAAAGAGACCACAGGAAAGCAGTCAGGTTGTACACTTTATTTCCCTCTATTCCTAATTTTAAATAGTATCTCATAAATAAACTCTGCTTTGATTATTTGGTTAAGAGGCTTCTTAATCTTTAGTCTATCAGTTTGGGAGCAGTGTGGTGGAACTTTATAAACGGCCCACATTAAATTAACGAAGTCAGATAGCCAAATAGTCAACAGTCCCCAGATTAGTCCTCTAGTCAGCTTCAGCCCCCAAAATTAGGCTAGTCAATTCAAAAATATTCTAACATTTGAATGGCAACCACGAAGGGATTTACGGCCCAATTATAATTTTTCTAAATTTATCATTTTTCATATAATTATAATTTTTTATAAATCCAATTATATATAATTTTTCCAGGATAGTTATAGTTATGAATAATTAATTTTTTGTACATCATGAATTGGTTTGTCCAAAGACAATCCCTTATCTGGGTGCCAGTCCTAAACCTCAGTTAGCTAGATTAACCTTCAGATAGATATAGTCCATTGTCAGACTTACTTGAAGCCTTTTTGGCTCAGTAGGACAGGCCCTGGGTCTTTGGGGACCCAGGGGTCTTCTGTACCATCATGAAGCAATAGTTTAGGACATTAATGGAGGGTTATTGCTGAGTAAGCTGGAACTTTTGCCAAACTGGCACACCACTATTTTCTGAAAATGAAATCATTGATTACAGATGACAAAAGCTTTTTATTGTACATGGATGTGAGCTGAACTTCTGGTACCAAACCTATACCTTAGTGGTTCTCAATAATAAGCTAGAAAGAGAAACAATGGTGAAACAGTGGTTTTATTAAGAGATTTGACTGAGGGACGGTTATCAATAACTCATCATTAGTTTGGGATAATATTTCAAGTGGTATCCCTAATGGGGTAATCCTGGGTTTAAAAAAAACTAATTAAATTTATTAGGGCAGGGTACCTATTTGACTAAGTTTATGAGTTGAATTATTTAATTAGACAGTTAGCTTTGCTCTTGTCAGCTGTAGCCATCTATTTCAAATTGGTATCATCACTCACTGTGGAACAAAGAAAGACAGAAATTAGCTGCACCAACCAGGTCACTAGGATCACCAGAAGTCATCTGATTTTCCTACATGAAGGATAGAAAATTAATATCTTCAGTGACCCTAATATAATAATTTGGGATATGCTCATTAAGTGTCCTATTGTTGTTTAATTGTTTCAGTTTTATCTGACTCTTTGTGACTTCATTTGGGGTTTTCTTGGCAGAGATACTAGAGTGGTTTGCCATTTCCTTCTCCATCCATTTTATGGATAGAAAACTGAGGCAAACAGGGTCAAGTGACTTGCCCAGGATCGCATAGCTAATAAGTAGTGTCTGAGGCCAGATTTGAACTCAAAAAGATGACTCTGCCTGACTCCAGGTTGGGCCCTGTATCCACATATCATGCTAAATTCAGTTAAGCTGTAAGAGTGGAATTGAGTTCAAATAAAAACTCTGCTACTTACTGTGTGATTGTGGACAAGTCTCTTAATATGTTCGAGCATTTATTAAAGTGCCTGGCACAACAAATGCTTGATAGATGCATATAGACTAACTGGACCTCAGTTACCTTATCTGTCTTATAAAATGAATGTCTTGGGAGTGGTTGATCTCTAAAGTCCCATTCCAGCTCTAAATTCTCCATAAATATATGTTTGAAATGGAGACTGGTATTCAAGGTGACCTTGATAAACTGGATAAACTATCAATTTGAAACAAGGTCAAAGTTATTGAAGATATATGCAAAGTATTACATTTACCAGTAAAGTTATATTAATATAAAATAAATAAAATTCACTTGTCACAGTAATACCTGAAAATTTTGAGGGTCCACAATAACTAGATTTAAAAATCATTTCCTTCAGTTAGCAATCTTTCAAATATCATGGAGAACAGGAGAAGTGGTCACTGCCTGTAACTCATAGCTGTTGAAATTCTGAGACAGAGTTTTCTTCTGGTCAGTGAGCTTTGAAATCAGGGCAGATGCCGCCCTGATTTTCAAGCACAGGAAGACAATAGAGTTTGCACACTGTTAGACAGTGAGCTTGACTTTTATTTCTGGCAAAATGCTAGAACCTGTTATTAAAGGGAAAGTTTCTGAACAACTAGAAAAAGAAGGGGTGATCACAGGGAGCCATTATGGCTCTGTCAAGACCAGATCATTACAGACTTACTGTATTGACATTTCTGATAGGGTATTAAACTGAGAGATCAGAGGAATCTGTATAGCTTACCTAGATCCTAGAAAAGTATTTGACAAAATAGTTCATAGTAGTCTTGGGGGTGGGGTGGAATATGGAACTGTTTGAACAGTTAAATCCCCAAAGTAATATTGACTTGAAAGGAAGTCTGTGGTTGAGTGCCTTGGGTTCTCTGCATGTCTCAGGGATCTCTGAATGCTTTTTAACATTCTAATTAATAACATTTGTGGAGGTATATATTTGTGGAGGTATGTTTATCAGATTTGCAGATGACACAACCTGGAAGGGTTAACTAATACACTGTGTTATTGTAGTAATGATGGTTTTCATTGCTATTGAATGAATGAATATTAATAACAGAGAGACAGCAGGGAAACCTTCCAGGGTAATCTCTCATAGAACAACACAGCAATGTTTTAGCTAAATCTGGAATTGAGTATTATATGTTTGAGTGGTGTCAGGAATACTGGACATACAGTACAAGCATAGAATATGGACACACCTTAATAGTCTTTGACTCAAGAAATGATCAGCAAATCCCCCTGGGTCCAAAAGGGATAGTCCTGGGGTAGCCAGGTGGCATAATGGATAGTGTGCTATCCAGGATAGAGAAACCTGGAAGGACTTGCATGAACTGATGTTGAGTGAGATGAGCAGAACCAGGAGAACATTGTACACATTATCAACAACATTGTGTGTTGATCAACTATGATAGACATGACTTCTCAGCAGTTCTCAGTCCAAGATAGTTCCAAAGAACTTGTGATAGAAAATGCTTTCCAAATCCAGAAAAAAGAACTGTGGAATCTAGATGCAGATTGAACTATACTATTTCTACTTTTTGGGTTTTTTTTTGTTTGTTTTTCCCTTTTGCTCTGATTCTTCTTTCACAGCATGACTCATGCAGAAATATGTTTAATGTCATATAACCTATATCAGATTGCTTGCTGTCTTGGGGAGAGGGGAAGGAGGGGAGGAAATCTTATAAAAACAAATGTTGAAAACTATCTCTATATGTAACTAGAAAATAAAACACTTATGATAAAAAAGAAAGGATAGCATAGTATGGTATAGTGAAGCAAATATAGTATAGTACAGTATAGGACAGTTAGGTGGCACAATGGTTAGAGTGCTTGGCCTAGTGTCGGGAAGATTCACCTTCCTGAGTTCAAATCCAGCCTCAGATACAAGCATTTATTAAATGCTTACCACATGCCAGCAAAAGGAATTGTGGAGTGGTTACTGAGGCAGGAGAACCAAGGGAGTAGTGTCCCATAAACTACAGATGGAGACATCATTCAGAAAGAGTGTGTTGAGAGCTCCAGGTTGGGGTGGGGGGGTCAAGTAGAATGAGGATTAGGAATTTAGCAGTTAGGAATATAATCTTTGAAATCTTTGAAAGAGAAGCTTCACTAGAATCAATCAGAAACAAGATTTCAACGGACTTATTAGGAGATAAAGAAATAGAAGCAGCTAGAGTGGATACTCGGTGATTTCTAGGTGTTTACCTGTGAAAAGGAAAAGAGAGATAGGCAAAAAGTTTGAGTGAGTGGCCAAGGTCAAATGATTGATTTTTTTTTTTTTTAGTGAGGCGATTAGGGTTAAGTGACTTGCCCAGGGTCACACAGCTAGTAAGTGTTAAGTGTCTGAGGCCAGATTTGAACTCAGGTACTCCTGACTCCAGGGCCGGTGATCTATACACTGCACCACCTAGCTGCCCCAAATGATTGATTTTTCAGGGTAGAGGAGACCTAGCCATGTTTATAAGAAGATAGGGGAAAAATCAAGAGATATGAAGATATTGAAGATGAGGGAGAATGATCAAACAGACAAATTCTCAGAAGAGACTAGACAGGAAGAAGCCAAGGGCATGACAGAAGCATCAACCTTGGCAGGGAGAAGGGTCAGTCATTTCGGAGAATGATGTAAAGGAAGAGAAATTGGGAGACAATGTAAGAGGAATTTTGAGGTGGTGAGTAGGAGAGGTGAAGGAGGTCATGGTAGATTGTTTTGATTTTCTCAATGAAGTAGAAAGTAAAATCCTTTGCTAAGAGGCATAGGACAAGGGGAAAGAAACTATAACACCTTTTATAAGGAGTTAATTGCTACAATCTCAAGACAAAAAGAATAAGATGATATTTTTACATAAGGACTATGTTGTAGTAACTTTGATTTTTAATAAGATGAAAATAGACTCAGGTGCTAGATAGCAATTTTTAAATTTGAGGAGAAATAAAATAACATTTCAGAGGATAATTCTGGAGAAAAAAATGAAAGTCACAAGAACAATTGGCTTCTCCTAATAGGAGCACACATAAGCAAGTCCTAATCTGAAAACTGGGCATGGATTTTGATTCAGTGGTGAAATAAAGGTTTGCGTATAAAGATCATTAAAATTAGAAGAGAAATATACCATATAATTCTCACAGCTAGGTAGAGACAGGGGATATTGAAAAAAAAACTGAAACCTTCTGCAGAGACAACATTAATATATATATTAATATATATATATAATCAGATAAGAAGGGAAATGGTCAAGTGGGGGAAAAAACAATTGTGTGCCAGACACATTATTATTATTATTATTACTACTACTACATATGTAAGACTAATAGCCATTCCTCAAAGGATAGCAATTCTCAAAGAAGAGCTACAAATATTCACAACATGAAAACAAATGATCCAAATCAAATTTCAAGAGAAATGTGAATCAAAACAAGCCTGACATTTTACCTCACACACTCAAAATTGGCAAAAATAGCAACAATGTTGGAGGGGTTGTGGAAGAATATACTATGAAATAGCAATTTGGAAAGCAATTTGGCATTATATAAAGTTACTAACATGTCCATGCTCTATGAACTAAAGGCTGTTACTGAGCTTATGCTCCAAAGAAGCCATGTTAGTCATGTTAGAAAAGAAGCAGGCCAAAAGAAAAGAAACCCAAAAAAGTGGTGCTAAAGATGATAGAGAAGCAATTTTTTACTGAATGGAGGCGTAACCTGGTTGGTCCTGTGCTTTAGGAAAAATATTTTGGATGAATGAAGGATCTGTGGCAGGCCAACCCACAAGCAGGCTGTTGCAATAACTGAGGCATGAAGACATTAGACCCCATATTAGAATGGTTACAGTATCAGAGAAGAGAAGGTGACATACTTATTGACTGATAAGTATGATAAGTTGGACTGTATAAATATATAAATATATAAGATGCAAATGTAATGAACAAAAAATTAAATGAAATATATTGATTTGTCTTTCCTTGATTATTATGTAATT